>NW_026116436.1:0-20960 GCF_001640805.2 Lates calcarifer
CCATCCCATCATGCCTCCGCACAGGCAGCCAAGACTGTAATGGCAGCTTCTCTTCACACAATAAGCTGTAATGTTTTTGGACAATAGTTACACTTCAGTAGCGATGTCCATGACCGCATACCTGACTACAATTCATTTTGTCTGGACTTGTGTGGTTTCAAGGCAGCATCAGACAGTCCAGTTGGAATGCCTTTTTCATCCTCTTGTGTAGCATTTGTAAGGCTGGAGTTTAGCGTAGAAGTTCAGAGCTGAACCAATCTCATTCCAGAATGACATCAGCTTTCCCATATTACTCACAGAAAAAATCACTGAACCACTCGCTCGAAGTCACTGAGGCGAGTGTCCACTAGAGTAAGCAAAGGGGTGAGGTCTCATATACCATTTAGCTCCTCAAGCACTTTAATAAAAGACACAGTCTCACAGAATAAAAAGCCAAAGTTGACATCACTTTGCAATGGCAGTGGAGCACAAGTATTTTACATATCTCTCCCACTCTCCCAAACCTCTAGACCTTCACTGTATCTATATAAAATTTAGTCCATCAACTTGATAACCTCACCTTAACATCCCCTCTAACTCTGCGTTCAGGAATCAACAGGTCAATGGTCAAATTGCTCTCACTGCTGTGGAACAGGAGTGGGTGGGCTGGCTGGAAAAAAGTCGAGTAGAGCAGGACGGTCAGTGAACATGAATATCGGACGAGAGATTAATGTGGCATATGAAAGATTCCCCTCATACCTCCAAGCTTGAGTTAGCTAGCGAGCTACAGACTAGTGAGAGCAGGGCGGGGGCAGCTGGCAGTGATTAGTTATGATTCACTTTAGCTGCACAATAGAGGCAGCTTGTAAAAAATATGAACAGTATAACTGTTTCCTGAGTTTGTGCCTGACCAGCAGCTCCTGGGGGAATGCCTGCTCTCTGCAGGAACACATGGCCACGCACTGGGCCTGTGCCAACCCATGGATTAGCCACGCTCTGTAACAGCTAGCTTCTCCAGAGCTGCACTACAACAAGGTGTCACACAACCTTCCTCAATTTTGTCAAGATAGACGTGGAGGTCAAGTGAAGTCCACTACAGTTAAGCACTTAAATTTGATACCTGCATGAACATTTTCACAATGACAAGATGGGTATTCAGAGTCAAAACTTCCAGACCCTTCTCCAATCTGTTGTTACTTTTAAGGGCACCAGCCTGATCACCAAAGTTTTAACTTGTTTTTATTGGCTAATCCTGCAGACCTTGAAGCTTGGAAAGTCCCTCTTTTTGTTTGTGCCAAAGCTTTTAGCTATGGTGGAGAAAGTATTCAGATCTTTTACTGAAGATTACCACATGGTAACAATACTCCATTACAAGTCGTATGTTCATAATTTTAGTAAGTTGAGTAAAAGTAGACAAGTATTATCTGTAAGGTGGACCTGCTTCTAACTAATTAATATATTAACGGGTAGTTTATTCCATAAAAATGCTCCCTTATTTCATCAGCTGATCAGGTTTTGTATGTAAAATAATAAATGTAGTAAAAAGAATATTTCCCTCTGAGATGCAGTGGAGTGGAAGTAGAAAGTTGAGCTGCTCAAGTAAAGTAAAACTAAGTACAGCTACTTAGCTATTTTGCACCAGTGGTTATTAGTATGATGGAAATATCAGATTACTGCCAAAATAAATCATATGTTCACTGGCTCCAGGCCTATCTCCCTAGCACATTTCATGGGAGCAATTCAGCTTACAGAATGAAAGAACGAAGACATACGGGAGCAAAAACATGACCTCTCTTACAGGGGCAATAAAACAGTGCAACTGCGACAGTGTATATTTTTATACAGTTTAATGAGGACCTTCACTGATAAAAGCAAAAACACCGGGAGCCTGGAGCTGTGTCCAACAGCTAGGTAAAATGTAAAATAAATTTAGCATTGGCAGGAAAGCTTTGCAGCGTCTTGCACTTTCGTTTGACATCGTTTACCATCTCCCCTTCATGGGCCACTCTCTGCCAAATGCCGTGCACTGAGCCACTGCCAGCTACTGAGTGCTGGGTGGGACGTCCCTCATGCATGGAGCAGTAGGTCATATAGTAGGCTCCAGCCAGGCCAGCAATGAGCAGTCATCTGAGGGCTCGGCCGCCTCTAGCAACACTCTGTCATCACATTCATATAGCGCTTACTGCAAACCATATGCTTCCACATAGTAACACAGCAGCAGTTTATGTGTTGGCATTCCTGATACGCAGTCATGAGAAGGTACTAAGTAGCTGCTGAATATTTCGGATGGGGTGGAGGGTTTGGGGGGGGGGCAGCACTGTTTTTAATGGCAGGTCTGTTGGCTATCAGTCTGGATTTTTTACCAGATTGCTGTTTCATTAAGTTAATGTCAAGTGTACAACATTTAAGTCGTTAAACTGGTGGTCATTTTGAGTTTCTTGTTAAATTTCACATTTAACATTTAAGTGTCTGAATAAATACCAGACATGGTTCCCACCCCAGGGTAAATTTATCACTGTGATCTTATGAAGGCGTAACAAGACTCACATTAAAATCTCTCTGCTCCCATTTAAACTGCTGTAGCTTTAAGTTAAAGGAATAGTTTGACATTTTGGGTAAATATGCGTGTTTGTTTTCTTGCTTAAAGTTTGGTGAGAAGATTGATACCACACAGCATGGTAGATATGAAGCTAGAGAGAGAAGCCAGTTAGCTTAGCTTAGCTTAGTTTAATGTAAACTCTGTAAACAAGGGGAAGCAGCTAGCCTGGTTTCTGTCGTTGTTCAGTGATAAACACACTATATCCCTGTACAACCTGTCAGTCTTACATTTTAGTTTTGTGACCAAATTAACAAGTTATAACACGGTAATTACTGAAATTTAGGAGAGTTTTTTTTTTTTTTTTTTAAATTACCTTTAGACAGGACGGGGCTAACTGTTCCCCATGCTTACAGTCTTTGTGCCAAACTAAACTAACTGGCTCTTGGCTCTAGTTTGTTCAGACATTAGAGTGGTATCAGTTTTCTCATTCAACTCTTGGCTAGAAATAGAAAAGGAGTATTCTTAAAAAGGTCAAATTATTCCTTTATAGTGATTAAATTCAGACTTTCGCCACGTTATTTTGTTATAATTGAAATGTTGCTCAGTACGACCCAGTAAGACTACAGCTGTGAATTGAACATAAATGTGACTCAGAAATTTATTTAGACCTGAAACAGACACGTAAAACTGCAATCACATTTATATAACACCAGGCTTTGACTTTGATCTTTTAAATTCCCCTTAAAATGCATGATGTAATTCAGATTTTTAGAAATCCCTTCATGAGCACACTGTTACTTATTAAAAATAATAAACAACCGTCATGATAGCAGCGTACTTTTCATGTAAGATGATATGATGTTAGACAGATTCTGCTGAGGCTTCTGCACAAGCTCAGTGCTGCATGGTGCTGAGCGCACATTTCATTATGCCTGTTTTTTGAAGGGGGTGAACCAATTTAACTGTGACACTAAATGGCAGAATTACAATCAGCTGGAGTGATTGTAATATTTCACCATTTGCTTTAACACCTTTGATCTCCAGATTGTGGTTTCCCCAGCGCACAGTGAAACTCGACAGAATGCCCCATTTAAATATAACTCTGGGCAGGAACAGCTGACGATTGGTCCCTGAATGTAATATGCCACTGTTGTATCAAATGACAAATGTATCCAATAACATGGATAAACTTTATTGAAGTGATCAATATCCACAAAAATAAGCAAATGTGGAAACCTCAGTTGATCTCCAGGCTGCTCGAGTCCGCAAAGTCACAAACATGTAAACTTAATATTCCTTCTCTCAGACGTCATGAATGTAAACACGATTGTGCTTTCTTCTCTCCAGGCCACAAAGCCGAGGGTTACTGCAATGGTGGCAGTGTGTGTGTCTGTGTGTGTGCGTGTGTGAGAGAGAGAGTGGGGGAAGGGTGGTTTCACTTGAATGCACACTCTGCTGTTTGTTGACTTAAGATCATAATATGTGGTGGGAGGACGATTACGTGTGGGGAGCCCAAGTTTTCCACACGCCTGGACTGTTTCTTCTTCTGTGTGTTTAAGGGATCACTAACTGTTCCGCCGGGTTTGTCCGATCATGTGGTTAGCGAGGGCCCGGGCATGTAGCGCCAGCTATGATTGGGATGTCACGACGCATGAAGCACTTTATTGAACAATTATTGAGACTGTCAAGAAAGGAATAACAGAGCGAGAGCTTTAAATGTATATATCTCACCCACCCACCCTCTCTCTGTGTCTACTCCAGGGTGTCAGGTCCCCTCCTGTCTCCTGGGATGAAGGGAACAGGGACGTCGTCTCCTCCTCCACCTCCTCCTCCTCCGCCACCTCCTCCTCTGGAGAAACAGCATGTTCACCCCTCACCAGAAGCCCTACTCTCACTATCACCATCACCAGTCTGCCAACGACGGTAAGACCGACCCAGAGACATCTGGCTGAATGAAACTCAACTTGTTTTAGGAAATCTGTTTTGGCTTTACGTTGAAAATGTTCATTGGCGTTTCAATTTAATATCCTGAAATTTTTCCTGTGGCAGGTGAATCAACAACATGCAGCCTGTATATTACTCTTATATAACGTCCTATGAGAGAACTTTCGACGTCAGATCGCCTGAATGCTCTTCTAATCTGACCATTCCTGTGTTCTTTTTCAAACGTTTAGTGTACCACCAGACCACATAAAAGGCCTCAGAGAGAGGAAGTTGTCTCTTAGAGCAGCGATACTGCCCTGTGGCTCCGTCAGAGCATTTTCAGGACAGAGAGAGATTAGAGTCGTAGAAGCGGAGTGGGGAAAACCACATGCCGGAAGCCTTTTCCCTGTGCTGAATTAGCCAACAAAATGCTGGCTCATGTATTCGTCTGTCTCTCAGCGCCCTAACATGGCAGGCTCAGCTGTCACTCTCGAGCCTTTTTCCTAATGCCTTAAACACTGTTTTCCCTGTAAAGATCTACACATGGACGTCTCTCTAACCACGCTGTGGTCGGGGAGTTGCGTAAAAGCGCTCCAGGAAAGGCTGCCTTCCCATTATCGTGACTCCTGTGGTCGATTCCTGAGTACAAACTGAGACGATGGGGACAAATCTTACATACTACGGGACTGGCCGAGTTAGTTCGAGCACAAATATAGCATTGTCATAATTTGAGATCCACATTAAGCTTCAGCTGGATAGAGCGGACGCTTGCTGACCTTGGAAACAATCACCCATAGATGCTGGTGGCAGTTGATCAAGTCTGGCTTCTATTTTCCTCCTCTCTCTCTCTCTCCCTCTCCCTCTCCCTCTCCTCACTCTTCAACATCCTCCCTCATTTCCTAGAATACCAAGGCAGCTTTCAGAGCTGCTTCCATTTCGGAGACTCCTACAGGATGGAGCAGACGGTCGGTGGTGTCCACATCCCAGGAGATTCTCACACCTACACTTCCCATCAGCACAATGGCTTCCACATGTCGACTAGCAACACTGGCTCTGCAAGTGAGGACGTTTTTACCTCAGGCGCACATGCCAGAAGTCATAAGAGATCTTAAAAAGCTGACCGTAATTATTTAATCAAAATATATTAAACAAACTGAACTCATCATGTCCGTTCCAGGCTTCAGCTTGACCCAGGAGCTGCAAGGAAACGCAGGGTGCCAGTTCTCCTCGAGCCAGAGGAGAGCATTTTCTTCCAGGTGGGCAGCTTCGACCGCAGCCTGAGCCACATGTCCTCCGTCTACACAGAGACATAGAGCAACACTGGAGCAAGGCACGCTTCACCCACTTTACTACTACTACTGCTCTACAGTCCAACCCCCTCCACAAGCATCATCGCACGCTCACATCTCTAATTCCTGTTTTTTTATCGGTCACACAGTAAATCAAACTCAATTATACATTAAGTCAGTTTGGACTACTTGCCCTACACTCCCTGAAATTTCACCTGTCTAATCCAGTTTTGTAAGTAGGTCAGAATCCCCAATTTCTGATTCCGTTAAAGGGACACTCCACTGATTTTACTCATTAAGATCAGCTAACTCGTCCTACAGGAGCACCACGCAGCCTGTAAAACACATGTGAAATGTTTTCTGTGGCTGTGAAAGCAGCTTTTAAATATGTGGACATTCACTCTGCAGGGTTGATATTCACAAAGACACTGCAGTGTGAGAATTGTAGGATCAGAGACTAAAGTCAGGATATCTTGACCTGTGCTGGATCAGTTTTGTCCACTCTGTTTTTTTTTTTAATCTGTCTCTTGCAAGTCCCCTAATGTAATGAAAGTACAATGCTAAATCACTGGAAGGCTCCTGTAATTATCCTGAGACCTTTCAGATTCGTCCTGTGATTTGTTCTGTTTGCAACTGTTGCAATTTTTACTAAATTTAAATGAAGAAATGACACAAGTCAAAGAAATTACTTGGAAGTCTCCTTTTCTTATTAGTCAAGTTTTTAAAACATCTTCCAATCGATATCCAACATAAGCAACATAAGCTTTTGTTATTAGATTCAGAACCACATTTACTGGCCAAGAACTCATCATGTACAGAGAATTTCACTTGGTTACATCGGTGCTAAGATTTGCACACTTTCAGTACAATCAGACAGAGCTTACACATGCAGTTTTTTCAGCTTTAATATATAAACTTCAGACACTACAAAACTCCTGAATAGACTTTAAATAAAATGTTCTCTCCCTCCTCTGATGTTTTTGTCTCTCTAATCTACATCTTTCAATCTATTATAGACTGGAGTGTAGAGAAGAATATATCATTTTGCTGTGTTGTTTTAGCAGTGGAAAAAAAAGTTTGCATTCCTGCATTTTGTTGTTAAGTGTTGTTTTTGCTTTTGGATTTATTTCCTGAGGAGGGTCTGAGCGCATTAATTCTGCGATTACGCAGAGAAACCAACCTACTTTATTATTGTATGTATAAAATGTACAGTTTGTTTACAACAATCATTTGAATGTTTGTCCTTTCTCAATTTAAGAAATAAATAATTGAATGATCAATCAATAGCTTGTTGTGACTGTAGAGCGTAATAGACAGTTGGTGAGCACCATGGGAAAAAACCTTCATAATGTGGGCATGTTGTGCCCTCTAGTGGATGCTGGTGAGTACTGCAGCCACAGAAAACTTCATTCCCTGTGTAAAATACTTTGTCGCACTGGCTTCAGCTCTTTTCATTAAAGCCTCATTACGTTGGATTGTGTGTAACGCCTCACCGCTGCGTCTTATTTCTGCTTCTTCTTGGTGAGGTAGCTCTGATAGTAGAAGTTACTAAAGAGGATGATGAGGGTGACACAGTAACCAAACACCACCACATTCATGGCATCGGGGAAGTCACACTCTGTGAACAGGTTGTAGCCCGTGTGCAGGAGGAACATGAAAAACTGCAGCTGGAGAGGCAGACGACAGAGTTCAGATCAGTCTGAGTTAAAACGCGCCGTGTGTACACATCTGATTCCCGTCGCACTGAGCGGGAGCAACTCACCAGCTGCAGAGACGTGAGGTATCTTTTCCACCACAGGTACTTCTGCATGTGAGGGCCGATCGCTGCCAGGCCGTAGTAAGAGTACATCACGATGTGAACGAAGGTGTTGACGAGGCCGATGAAGAACGCTGCAGGATGTGACACAAACAAAGACATCATTAAAAAGTATCAACCCTAACCCAACCCCAAGCTTTAAGTCATTAAATGCATATTAGAGAAACAATAGTTTTAAATTATTGACAGTGAAGAGTGCATTATCAAAAGTGCTACAAATGTCTGTGGTGGAAAAAGTATTGAGACGTCTTTCTCACATAAACATAGTAATAATTATTACTATTAATAGCAGAAAAAATCTCCACTATGTGTAAAAGTCCTCAGCAAAATGTACTTAAAATATAAAATTAAAAGTACTCCTGCAAATCAACATCATTCAGATCCACAATGAATCATACTGTAATGTTATTACTCAGGCATTTCTGTACAAAAAAGCTGTTGTGGTGGAGATAATTTGAACTACCTCATCTACTATTGTGTACTTTAATCTATAGCAATGCATCATATTCAAAAACATATTTAAACATATCTAAAATGTTGTAGAGTAGAAGAAGAAAGAACAAAATACAAATAATAAAGTCCAGTTTTAGAGCATTTCACTCACGTTATACACATTGTCATTAACAACATTATTTGCAAACTAAAATAACGAGCAGTTGTCTACTGAGATGAAGGAGGAGAGCATATGATTTTATGGAAAGTTAGAATAATAAATATTTTCTCTTCTGCACTTAAATGTTTGTGTTTTTTGTCAGTATACATAACAGACATAAATTTATCAACCTCATTTTGTCTGGGGGGAATTTACCTTTAAACATCTAGTCATGTTTAAAGGTAAATTAACACCAACATAAATTATGGTGTTATTCTAGTTTGTTTTTCATTGTCAAAAAAAGCCCATGAAAACACTAAGGCCTACAATGTATTAGTCCATTTTTTTAAAAAGCCAGAGTAATATATTCAAACACTGCCGTTTACAGTAAAAGCTGCTCAAACAGGAGGAAATAGTGCATCTGTTAGGGACTACTTTCAGCTGTGGATTAAGAAACATTTGGTGCTCCTGTGAGAATGGACAGCAACGGGACGGCGTATGCATCAACTGCATGAACAACAGTGAAGGAACGTGATGAAGGAACGTGTCAACCAGTGAAATGGTGAGGCTCACCAATGTGTTTTTTTAAATAATTTTTGAAAAACAATGAAGCTCTACAGCGTAAGAAGGATCCACTGAATGGGATTTGTTGATCACCTGACTTTAAACACATCAGGGTCATCACATTAATTCACTACAGCGGCTGACTTACACTGTCCCCCGGCCACGTACTTGACCCCCGCCCACCAGTTGAAGATCATGGTGCCATGGTGGTAGACATGGAGGAAAGTCAGCTGACTGTTCTTCTTCCTCAGGATGAAGAAGAGCTGCTCACACAGAGAGAGGAACAGAGGAGAGGGTTAGAGTTACGTCTCGTGCTCTTGTTCCTTCGACTGAATTTCACAGAGACTGAAAATGATCTAAGACATTTTTACCGTGTCACTGAGCTCTATGACCTTGGAGAAGAAGAACCACCAGCAGACTCTGGCCATCTGCAGGGATGAAACAATGGAGGAAAGGTGAGTTTAACACGTTTTCATTAATTCAGAAAAGGTAGGTGTGTGTTTTATCTTTAAAAGTGATTTTACTGTGGATAATGATCCAAATGTAGCTTGTGGCAGACCAAATATCTTACACACTTACTCTCATTGCCAGCGGGCTGGTGCTGTAATCTACAGGCTGACAGAGGTAGCTGTAGTTTGAGAGCCATGAGGAGACCAGGAACTAGAAATAATAAAACAATAACATCATGAAATACCTCCAATATAACCACATGTGTCACGTAAAACAGAATATTTTCATTCAAGCAGCACCTCATGGAACATGTAGGCAGACAGGCCGACCATGGCGAAGTTGTAAACAATGAGAACGACTTTGAGGTCAACGGGTTCCCTGTTTTTCATCAGACGAGGGCCAGCCCAGACCACACAGAGGTAGACCAGGAAGATGAGTGACACCGGGATGGGGGAGTAGACCAGCAGCCACGGGTCCGTCCTCTTATCTGGAAACATGACAGATCTCTTTGTCTGTTCACATATTAATAAATAAATGTCACATCCGTAGCTTTGCTACGAATTGCCTTAAAGTGTCACCACTGATAAAGGACAATATTAATTTCTGCCTTCTGGATTCTTACAGTTTGTCTTGTTGCAGTTCAGCTCAGATGATCTGTTATATCTGCAATTTTGTAAATGTAAACCAAATTCAGTTTGACACAGCTGGGAAAAAAGTAAAAATACGCAGCTGGGTGCATGAAAAGACTTTTTTTTTCCTCTGACAATTAAAGGGCTCTTCCTGAGTTTGAGCCTGTGTTCCTCCCACTCACATACATCCACTGCAAAGATGACTGTAACATGATAATGTAATTTTAAAAAGTGGCATAGTGGTGGCAAACCATGTGACGGGCCACAGAGCAGTTATTGTGAAGCTGAGGAGCACATCTGCAGCTCCCAACTCCCCCACACTCAACACACACACACACACAGGCTTAAGCTTGAGACTGGGAATCTCCCCTACAAGTGCAAGAACAGATATGGGTTTACGGAAAAAAATAAAGCAAAATGAACTGCATAAGTAGGACAAAAAATCATCTTCATCAAACCTCCATTGTCCACTATTCTCTGGTGCACAGACAGGACACTTTGCCACGCAGAAGACATCTGAAAACAACAAGGAATGCAATGATTTACCAAAAGAAAAAAAAAAACACTAAAATCTGAGGCATTTACAGACAAAGCTCTATCCACAGGCTCTCACCTCGCAAACGGTGTTTCAGCAGGGAGGTTTGGTGACAGCGCTGCAGAACCTTTGGACGCTTTCTGGCAAGTAATTATTAGCAAAGTTCAACTTGCATCACGCCCTGCGGTCAGATCCTGATCCTCGCCCCGCGGTCGGTGACTGAGGACAGACGGAGCAGAAACAACAGCGCTGCTGCAACAAACCACAGGTTGGAGTAAAACACAGCAGAACACAGAGACGATGTGGATTTATCTTCCACCTGAGTGACTTTGGATACAAGTGGAGAAAGTACCGAATAAGATTTGGACCACTTCCTGTTTCTCTTCGCCTTAGGATCAGTTGGTTACTGGTTCGGCCCAGTGGGGGGCGCTGTTACCTTCCAAAATACCTTTTTTTTCCCTCTTACGCTGCACCGAAGTAGAGGTTGAGGCACGTGCGTATTTTTTCATGCTACTTTATACTTCTACTACATTTCAGAGAGAAATATTTTAGTTATTAGTAACAAAAAAAATGCATTGTTTTGAATCAAACTATCTTACAGCATATTTTTACGTAGACAGAAATTGAAATTGTATTTAACAGCCTGTCAGAAATTTTCTTTCTTTAAAAAAAGTCTTTTAATAATATTTTTCTGCAATTAAGTAAAACGTAAAAAAAAAAAAAGAGTAAGTAACATCTTCAGTGCAGGACCTTTACTATTAATGGAGTATTTTTGCAGTGCAGTATTAAAGATCTGAGTACTTCCTCCACCTGAGTATTACTTAAAGCAGTTTTTAAGTGCTCTGTTAGTTCAAGGCTGGTGGTAATCATCAGTGTTAATGATTGACTGAGGACAATGTCCATGCAGCTTTCTCAGGTCTTACAGCTGATGAGTGACACAGAACACCAAACAGTCAGATCGATGTTTTCCTGTTTAGCTCAATATTTCTATATTCACTTAGTGTACACATATACCCAGTACAATACAATGTCATCAGTGCAGCAACAGTAAAATATTACATCAAGTTTGTGTAAAACGACTCACTGTCAGTTTTTCTGATTTGAGCTACAATATATTCTCTTCAGGCCTTAACTGGATCTCTTTATTGTTTTAATGACCTCTGAAAGTTAATGACATACTAAATGTATCACAAGAAAACTTGTTTAATTTTAACATAACATTTTTATAATACAAAAAATAGCTAAAATATAGATAATAAATCTCTGACCATCATCATGACCATCATGTTCGTCTTGAGTCTGTGTCTGAACTGGGTTGTTATCCAAAATTACACTCTTGTTTTCACTGTTAAAATTTGTTTTATTGTTGTTTGTTTTGTTGTTAATTTTATGATATCGCATAGATGAAATAGCAAAAGTCCAAAAGTCGTAATACAGCGATAAAAACATTATCTGCCATGAGGTCATTAAAAATCAGAGCACACTACAAGTCTTACAGGAATATCACATGAGCAATGTATTGATTTTTTTTTCATTTCATATCAATTTAAAAACTGGTTGCTTAAAAACAATTAAATGGCATTTTGTATTAAGTCCAAGTGATGAGACCACGGCACCAACAGAATACCTTAATGTGGACACAGGGTGCTCATGCACATGGAGAGGCACCATGTGGGATTCTCACACATAATTCCATCAAGATTCCTGTTTCACTGTCTTGAAGAAGGAGCTGAGGGAGAGCTGCCTGCCTCCGCTGCTCGCTGCACCCAGTTTGGGTTTTTTTGAGGTCTGTACTTTCTTGTCAGCGATGTTTCGCTTCTTTCCATCCTGAATGAGACGAAAAAAAATAAGCGACACGTGTGTCATCTGTTATTGGCACAGGACTATGAAGTGAGGTGAATTTTTGTAAGGGATATGTAGAAACACTCACCTTAGAGATCTGTTCTTTTTGACTGTCCGCAGAATCATAAAGCTTCAAAATCTGCAGGAGAGTTGACATGTTGATCCCGTGAACATACGTGGACACTCAGTCACTGCTGCTTTCTTTCACATCTGTCTGAAACAAGCTCAACGTCTAGCTGCTTCACACTCACTAAAACTGTGTTTAATCGTCACAGTAACCAGACGATGCCTTTTTCATTTCACAGTTTAAAAACCGTCGCCACATCAGCTCTAAACAGCAGCGTGACATTAAGGAGAATCTGAAGTTAAAACCTGCAAAATCCTGTAATGTGATAAGAAAACTAACAACAAATGTTACATGTCACAAACTTGCTGCTCTTTATATTTCACATTACTTTTTATTTTTAGTTAATCTTTTTTCTTTTTTTTACCCCAAGAAGTGTCTGTTCCTCTGGTGAGTACAGTACATTTAGAGCGAGTAGACTGCTGCTGTAAAACCATGTTTTCTGTTTGTGATAATCAAGTCCTCTTCTAGTGCTGCAGGTACTGCTAACCTCAATCACACAGCAGGGATTCAACACACACAAGCTCTGGAAACACAACACAAACCTTTTTCACTCCTGTGGACACAGCAGCTTCCTGCAGAGCAGATCTGCTGAGCCACTGTGCGTTTTCACTCTGCGCTTGTATGTCACCGTCCTTCAGACGCATACTGTGAACCACGTAAGTCTGGTGGATGTGGGAGAAGATGTGAACCACCTGCAAACAGCAGCGACCGATCAGTGTCACATGTCTACAGAAAGGGTTTATCCAGCCTGTCAGCAGCATAGTGACACTAGGTGTCCCAATGACGTGTAGCACGTTTTTATTCTAAGCAATCTAAGTTGATCTAAGTAATCTGATCTCCTTTTACATCTGTGCACCAACACTATAGTTTTACTTTCCAGATTGAAGCTGTTCATCGCTATAGTTCAGTTTGTTATTGTAGAAGAAGTAAAGTCCTTAGATCACATTTTTTATCCTTCATATTTCACCTCTTTTCACTCTCCTGGCACTGTGGTAGCCCATGGTTTTTATTCTCAAGTATATGGGTCTTAATGAAACAGATTTCTTTCCAGATTACACTGGATACACCTGAACACATCGCCCTGGATGTTTTATACTTTTAGTTTTCTTCTTCACACTTTTCTGGCCTTAAATGTTTAGAACAACATATCTTTGGTTGAGTAAACAGCGTGTGTATAGGTTTACAAAACAGTTTGACATGTTGACGGGAACAGTCATGTGCAGGTTTTCCACAATGAGGTCAATATATTTAATGAATTGTGAGAAGAACTGGGAAAAGTCAAACACCATCGCTCAGTCACGCTGCGGGTAGTCTGTTTCTGACTTGACTGCAGTCGTTTCCCAGCAGTCAGTGGCAGTTCACGTTTCACCATCAAGTCAGGCGCAGTTGATCTCGAATGCACTTACTGTCACTCACCTCTCCGACAGACTGGAAGAGGCTCTCAGTCAGGTGAGTTCCCAGTGTCCCGCTGATCTCAGCACACAGCGCCCTCTTCTGTTTCATCTCAGAGCTCTCCTCCTCCAGCAGGACACTCGGAAACTCCCACAAGCCCGCCAACAAAACCTGACGATGACAAAACGACAAACAAAAACATTTAACAAATAGGGTTGTCCAATTGTACATTAAATGTTACTTAATTCATTTCTATTGTTGACGATTTAATGTAAAATTTACATTTATTTTGTACTTTCAGTCGCTTTTTTGTAAAAGTTCTTTTTAAAGCTGTCCTAAAACAAAAATCCCTGCTAAAATCAACACTGAGGAAAATTAAATTAAAGCTGCAGAATGAAAAAGTCGACACAGACGCCACACACTTTTCTTTTTCAGTGGTACAAATAGGGACGTGAGAACAAAACGCTGCGGGCACTGACCTTTGTTTGGCCTCTGTGTGAGCAGGTACTCGTCTTCTCCCTCCTCTCCAGGTCTGACCACCACACAGGTCAGAGTTCGCTCCACTCGGGCGGCTTCTTCGCCGGCTTTCTTGGGAAATTCTGAACGCCCAGCTCGTCGTCCCAGGGCTCCGAGGGACACAGCAGACACGTCCCACTGGCTGCTGACAGAGAGGAGAAAAGTCTTTAAGTAATTTACTATGAAGACTACGTGAAAGGTCTGAGAGGTCGGGGGGGGGACGACTCACCACAGTCTTCTATATCAGGCAGGGCTGAAGTCTTTCTCTCCAGTTTCCCCAAAAGCTTCTTGGAGTTTTGCTCTCGTTTGTCGTGGACCTGCACATTCAGACACAGACCTTACTATGATCCGAGACACTAAGGATCTCTGTTAGCACTGGCTCCTTCTGTGTTTACAACGCAAGGCAACTTCTTCTCAGCAATGGTCAGCACTTGTGTTAGTCTTTACCTTGCGATAAGAGTGGCAGTGAGACTGTACAGGACACTGACTACACAGTGGTCCTTTAGGGGTGCAGACCCGCGCTCCCAGCTCCATCATGGCCTGGTTAAAGTCCCCGGGTCTCTCTGGGTCCACCAGTGTATTGGCTAGACCCCTGAAATACAACAGAGAGAAGACACATTAAAAAACTAGAATCACAGCAGTTAATCACTCCAAAATGAGTGTGTTTCAAGATATTATTTGTAGTGTCTGTTGAAACTTCAAAACTTCTTTAATAAGACCAACTGACTTCAGTACAGAATACCTCTGTTTTTAAAGCTATGGTAATATTAAAAGCTGCTTTTTAAAACAGACATTTTAATACCTTTGAGTACATAAAAATCTCAGCTCATTGATCAAATGTTTAGATTCATTTTAAACAATCGGCAACATGCAGGAATCATCCTGTGCAGAGCTGCACACAGAGCAGAGCACCACTAGTTTATGTTTATGGGAGCCAATAACAGCTGTGTGTACAGTCCATAGCTGACCAGTAGAGAGGTATGTTTGAGTTTGTAGGCACCTAACCGACACATCAAAACCCCCGAGGAAAGAAGAACAACATCACAGCAGCGTTCACAGATGTCAAAGTAAGGACTGGTTAAAAGTTCAAATTCAGCTTTGTTGAGGTGTAGTTCAGTTTGGAGTTTAAACTCACCAAAGTGCCTCTGGTCACTGCAGGGCTTGTGCTGTCAGCTCCGATGGCCCGCAGGCGACACAGCACCCGAATCACATTGCCATCCACCGGCTCCGGTAACCTAGGCAACAGGGATGATTTACTCTGGCTCCTAAAAACGTGTACAGCTCTGGTGCAGATGTATATATCAGAAGGAGTGTGTGTGTGTGTGTGTGTGTGTGTGTGTGTGTGTGTCTCATGACCAACCTGGCCCAGTGCAATAGAGCCTACAGCTGCAGCAGTGTAGCGTCCAACACCAGGTAACTGTTTGAGCAGGCTGTCGACCGTCCGAGGCATCTGTCCCTTCAGCTCTGTCACGACCTGAAAGAAAACAGTAACACTATTAACACACAACCTCTAATCCTTTCCTTTAAATCATACCAATTATAAAGGGCAACACACACACACACACACACACACACACACACACACACACACACACACACACACCACACACACACACCTTCTGAGCTCCCTCATGCAGTCTTTTCCCCCGGAATAATAGCCAAGCCCCGCCCACATCTGGTTCACCTCCTACAAATGAATGAAATCAGTAAATTCAAATTGAAAACAGTGATATTTTTAAGTCACCATAGCTTCCTCTGCTTCCGTTAGCAACCACCTCAAGTGTAGCAGCTGCAAGAGCCTCCACTGTGGGCCACCGCTGGAACACAATGAAGGGAGAGTACAAATTACACATAAGGCAGCACAGTGTACTGACCAGATTTTACAAGTCATAAGGAATCCAAAGTACTTAATCGCTCACAGACACCTACCTTCATCCATCTGTTGTAGTAGTCTATTACCGTGGCAACTTGAGTCTGTTGCAGCATGATTTCTGAAACCAACACTGGGGATAAAAAAAAGAGGAAACTGATTTGCAAATGGCTTCAGCAGCAGTTAAAAATATCTACATTTGTAAAAGAAAATATTTTCATACCTGCATATGTCCTGATGTTGAGGTCTGGTTCTGTCACAGCCTGTAAGAGACGGTTATATTACTTCATGGTATTTGTAAGCATTAGTTTTACATCCTCTAATGCGTGTAATCAGAGGCTGAGCAACATACTTCTGTATTTTCATAATCATAAAAGGGTTGTGACTCTGGGTTGAACAAAACCAGTGAAACATTTATTTTTTTTTTACCAGAGTCCTCCATGGCAGCTCTCTCTGCTCCCTGTCGTACCAGCTGAGGAGCTGAGAGCGCAGCAGCACAACATGGGCAGGATCAGGGAAAGTGTGGTACGTGGCCGGCGAGGCTGCGTTCGTGGTTTCCTCTGGAAGACCAAAAATATTTTCTCATTCAAACTTTTTATGAGGAAAATTCCACTGACAAGATATTAAACATTTATCAAACACTACAGGATGGTTCAGATGTTGCTGAAGGGAGACGTGTATCAACAGAATATGTGATTTTAATGAAGTATCAAATAAAGATCACTGGAACTGCATCAATAGGAAGACTTTTTTATGTCTTAACTTTTTTTATTGTGTCATGAATATGAAATTCACACAAGCCAGGATCAAAGTGCAGTGTATACATTTTCAACATCAGAGAAAGTCCAAAACATTCAAAAACATCTTTCTCAATTCACTCTTCAGACCATCCCTCTCTATAACACAATTCATAAATCACTGACAAGTTAGTGGTACTGGAGAAATCTCTTTAGATACTAACTGAATAAACCATCTTGCCTTCTTTTCCAGGCTTTAGAGACAAAGTTGGCAAACTTCTATACATCAGAATTAAACAACTTCCCCAGTTTTTGCTCATTTGAAAAGCAAAACATTTCAGGGCTTTGTTGAGTCATTTAATAGAAAATTACATCTCTAAAATAATTATAGTTCTGTGCAGCACAAAAGAAAACAGCCAAACCTAAACCTGAACCTAACAAACGAGCCCGCAGGTTAATGTCTAGGATGAGTGTTTAGACTGTGGCTGTAGTCATTCTGAAACTGAGGAATTCACCACCTCTCTGATTGACGCAGACTCTGCAGACACCAACAAACACTGTCTGTCCATAACACGTTAAGTAAAATCAACATGGCAGATGTACCTTCTTTCGCTGCTCTCTTTGTCCTGTTGCGCTTTGGTTTTGCAGTTTCCACCATCTTCTGTCCGGCTCGTTTACTTCTGTGCATCATTAAACGGAACCTGCTCATGGACAAACAGCGTAGAAGCTCATTTCATGTTTTAGTTTACTTCATTTGACTCCCGCCACGCTCAGGACGGGACACCCGCTGCTCGACCAATCCGCTGCACGGAAACAGGGGCCGTAGGTAAGACGTCATCTCCGGTAGGCGGGTCAAACATAACAGTTATGTAAAGGTTTTCTGTGTGCTCTCACAATTATATAATTTTATTGATTATTGTCAACTATAACTATCACTCCCCTGAATCAGAAAGTGTATTTATTTAATAAATATTCGAAATAATTAAAATACCGTAATCTCCATTTGACTGATCAAAACCACGCGTAGTTTTAAGCAAATTAACAACAATTCAGTGTAAAACTAGTAAACCTGGGCACAGATAATACAGTAATGTATTTGTCTATGAAATCACACGTAAAAATTTAAATTAACTATTAAGGTAGACAGCAAAGTTTAACAAAAAACAGTTTTTAATTAATATACAAATTATACGCTTTATCCATCTGCATCATTAAAACTATTAGAGTGTTCCTCTTGTCAGCCTTCAGAGCTCCCACCATCCAAAACTGTAAAGTAATTATACAGAAAAGAATTACTCTCACACAGCACAATCAAAGTGAGAGGAAACACGACAAAGTCCTGATCAGCCTTAAGATAACTTGTTACGATCATCATTACCTTCAGGTATGGTAACTTTGTTAGTCAGCAGGATTTCTGCTTGTGTTTTCCAGATTCATGTACAACATGTCGGCTTTGTGCTGTAGAAACAGAGAGATTGGATTTGTTAGTACTGCCTTCAAGCAGTTTCTACACTGGCCTTTTACTGATGTTATCATAGTTTTCAGCAGGTTATTAAATCTCACCATAAGGCTGCAAACAGTGAACGTCCCATGACTCTGTGCACATGTTCCTCAACAGCTGGGAATGAGAGGACGAAGTGCTGGGCAGAGATGACAGCAGATATTCAGTGTTAGTGTGTGAATGTGTGTGAGTATATTCTATGTGACTGTGAATGTGTGTGTAGGTTTGCATTTGAGTGATACAGCGGATTAGAAGCAGTGACAGTGACAGGGGTGTCATGGTGGGAGGAACAGAGGAACCAGGAGTGAGAGGAACCAACATGAGGAGGGAACTCAAAAAATCCTGTAAATTTCCTGAAAACCTGATGTGTTGTTTTTATTTGCAACTTTGATTTTAAAACATATACATGTGTATAATTCAGAAAGCTGATAAAGTTATTTGTTTCACTATTTCAGAATGGGTTAACACTGGTGTGTATGATCAGCTGCAAATTCTGAGCTCTCAGTTTTAATACTGGTAATACATTTTTGCATGTATTGAAATTGTACCTAAGTATTTAAAGTTTTATCATGCGGGCAGAATTAAATTGTTGGAAACAAATTCACCTCAATTCTGCAAATAAAACATGATTTCAGTGAGATCCTAGTCACAGTAATCCTCTCTCAGTGTAGGAGCCAGAGGATGACTTCCCACCTTCATCTCATGCCCTGGATTTAACAAAAACCTAACAACTGTCATGTTCTGTAATATTCTTCCTAGTGACAGCTTCACACAGTAATTACCGGATGGTGAGAAGTGAATGTGCAGACGTTGTAACACATTACCAACAGCCTTTGTTTATGCCCAATTTTGGTTTGTACATTGTGTGGAACATGTTGGTTTGTTTTACTGGAACACAAATGACTTAACGGTATAATAAATCTGAACTTTTGCTGATCTACAAATTTGCCGTTCATTGGAAGCATGCATCATTACTAAATTTCACAGCTGCAAGAGTGATAGCTTTTTAAGTGTTAGCAAATAATCACTACACGGCTAATGTAGAAATCATCACAGTGCTCAGAAGACTGTCTTTGGAAAGCAAATTGTGTGTGCAAGAAAACATGCATGTACCTCCAAGGCCAGGCTGGCCTGTATTTGGGCATCAGTGTGTTCTCTGTTGCCCACAGCGTATAGGAGATACTGGATCACTCCAAGAGAGAGAAGCTCACAGAAACTTCATGATCCTCCTCAGCCAACAACCTTCAACACCATAAACATATATCATTACAACAACTGAAGCTATTACACTGAGGTAATTAAAGTAATGAAAATAGTACACTGTGACTGAATGAACTTAATGATTGCACCGTATAGCTTTAGCTGCAGCAGCTTGTTGCACAACACAGGCAGAGATCCAGTCATCTTGATCGTCTCAGCCTCTGATGAGACTGTACATGTCAACAAAGCATGTGACAATGCCCCGTTAATGTCACACATTAGGTCTCAGACAAAATACTAGGATATTAATCAATGGGTTTGGTGGCAAGACACCATTAATATAACTTGGGCGGTCTCAGTTTCCTAATGGGAATTCATTGATCAGCCTAAAGAGGTCACCGTAGGTCACCTTCTGTGATCTGTTGTGGCTTTTCTTCTTCTTTAGCAGGCCTCAGCAGAGCCACCAGGCCGCTGAGCAGGACTGGCCTCACATCATAACACCTCAGGTCTAAGATGAGATTAACAGCTGCCAGAAAGATACACAGTGAGAGGAGAGCAGCAGATGAGGTTAAACAGTGAAGCCACATTAACAGTTTATCACCGTGTGGTTTTAAGTGTCCTCTCTGCTCACCTCCATCCTGGACCTCCAGGTTCAGGGACCTGAGCAAGTTCAGCAGAGGTTCTACGATGCTGTGACTGGCCGTCTTCATTTTGGACTGTGAGAGAGAATAACTATTATCATTACAAGTACAAATCTGTTCTTCTGTATCCTGCTCTGAGAACACTGAATGTACAGACTGGTATTAATCAATGGTTTCTACTTTCTAGTTTTACCTGCACAGTGCGTAAGGTCTTTAGGACCAGCTGCTGGGCTTTAGGAGAGTTGCAGGTCATGAGGGCGATGAGGCTTTTGTAGATTTGACTTTGGTATTTAGGATTTCCGCGGGACAGGGACTCCAGCAGGGCCACGACGTCTTGGTTTTCTTCTGTGTTTGATTTGGCCAGGCACTCAGCTATGACTGTAACACCTGTAAAAAAACAGAGAAGGCCAAAGTACAAATTATATCGATCCATACGGTAAATTGAAGATACTTAAACTTATGTGTACTGATGAGGTTTGTGTGTTGCAGGAATTTAGATGAAGGAATGAATAATGAAATGTACCATTGCTTTCACAAATAATCTCCTTGCACCTGCGACCAGCGTTTGAGACCGTGAGCAGGAGATGGAGGGCTTCTGCCTTGTCCTCCTCTGTGGTCTGAGTGTGGCTCAAGATGTCCAGGAGAGTGAGAACGCCTCCATCCTCCAGGAACTCCATCAGGTATTGATCACTGGAAAAAAAGAAAGAAAGAAAGAAAGAACCAAACAAATCAAAACAAACAAACAAAAAGGTATTGATCACTGAGTAATGTCAGAGAGGTGTCTCGCTGACAGATACAGTATTTTCTAGTTTATGATG
>NW_026116437.1:0-10494 GCF_001640805.2 Lates calcarifer
ATCTTGTAGATTATGGAATATATACACACTGTAAGGGAAAACATTGACCACGTTTGGTGCTATGTAGATATCTGTATCAACTTTCATAGCAATCATCCATTAGTTGTAATGATGTTTCACCAAATGCTAGGTCACAGGAAACAAAGAGTCGGGGGATCAATAAAGTTTCATTCTCTGGGGATGATAAATGTCTGTAGAAAATTCATGGTATTCTGAAAGTTGTTCAGTTATTTCAGCCTGGACCAACATGGTGGACCAACCTACGGCCACATAGAGATCTCTAGAGCAATGCCTCTAGTGTGGCTCTTATTGCCATGGGATCATCTGGGGAATCAAGTGACTACATTCTTTTAACACCCTGAGTGCAAACTCAGCATAATGTTGAGTTCTAACAAGGCCCAAGCAGAAGATGCTCCTTTCACTGTCTCAGCATAACTCATCTTCCCTGACTGTGCAGAGTCAGTTACTGCAAGGAGGAGTGGGATGTAGAATATGAGCTTTACCCTAGGACAACTTCTAAGGGACTGGTTTGAAGTCACACTTGGCTCAGCATGTGTTGGTTTGTCTCCTAGAGACCACTAATACTAAAATCAGTCTGAAACTGTGTGCAAAATTCATTTTTCTTTGTTCATTGCTTTCTATGCTTTGGGCATTATGTGTATAAATTAATGAGATGTATGTCAGCTTCCTCTTACTCAAGTAGATGAAAGGAAGCTTTGACTATAGGTGGCATTAATTCCAAGGGTATATTCAGTAATGAGTAATTATCACCTCATCTTTGCTCTATGTGAGCTTTATTTAATACAGAACAAATTATCAGGGTTTCTTCGGACTATCCAGATCAAAATTACAACTAAATTACCAACTAAAGTGGAATTTTTGAGTTAATTTGAACCATATGGGCCATTTAAATCCCATTTTGAATTATATTGAATGTTTCACACAATTACTGACTCGCACCCTGGTACAGTGTCTGAATAACGAGGGCCACATCACCAGTGGTTTCATGTAGAGCCAGTTTGAGACAAGTTTTTCTGGTTTTGCTCCACCATGGATGATGCTGTGTGATACGCAGCACATGGCCCTGTTCCTGAATTGCCAATGTTCCTGCTAAATTATTTTACTGCCTGGATGACTGACTGAAATTTCCAATTTGCATAGGCAAAATCAAATTACCAGCTTCCTCTGGTAATACTAATGCTGCCCAGAAAGAGCTTTAGTATGCACGATATTTGTTTCCTATACACAGGAAACATTGCGTGAATAACAGCACAGGTGAAAAGCTTTGTTGCTGTGTTGGTTTGATAAGGAATTGTTCATGTACATATATCTGAATTAGAGACTCGAGAAAAGAGGGGTAAAATATAAGAAATATGTTCAGTATTAGTTTTGTTTGATTTTGAAAAGTACAACATTGGAGACATTCCGATTGGAAGAATACAAAAATCTAAATGTGGATGCACACAGGTGGTTCACTTTTCCTGCTCATTGTCCTCCTGCTTCCTCACCACTGGTCTCTCATCTGAAATTAAAATGGCTCACTGAGGGTGTGAAATAAAGATTATGGCCTTGAAAGCCCTGAGCAGCTGGTCCTCCCAGAATCAGCCATATGGACCACTAGGGTTGGTGTTATTTTTGCATTCTGTCCTGTCGAACATACGAGGAGAAATTAGAGTTCAACCTGCCTGTCTGTCTGTGGAGACTCCACCAAGCTCTGATCCACGACAGGAATTCATCCTGACTGTAGTCATAGCAACAAGCTAGGTCTCTAATGTGCTTAGCTTGAAGTGACCAGCAGGCATTTTTATTGAAGACCAGTTTCTCAAACCTTTGTCTCACAAGTCCTTATTGATGGTGGGAAAACATCAATATCTGCATCTACATGTCCACAAACATCTATTAATATCAGACTGAAATCATGAATTGTGTGCATTGCATTACTGCCATAGGATGCCATGTGCTGGTAAAGTTGATAAATAAAACAATTAATTTAAAAAAAAAACATGAATCAAGACAGAAATTATACTGGATTGCATATAATATTCAAAAAGCTGTGACTTTGATGCTGCCTGAGGAGGAGTGCCAAGCTTGAAACGCAATGCAATCCTGATCAGTCGCTGATCAATGCCATTTCTGTGTTCTGAATTTGTAAAAATATTGGGTATATTAATATCTCTCACTCTCCCATCCACCTTTGTCTGACTTCATCCTCTGGCCAGCATGAATGCCTATACAAATTATTATGGCAATCAAGTAATCAGTTCATTCATTCATTTCAAGGTGTTGATATATTTCAGTGTTGGAAAGACCAGCAGACCAACACTTCCATCCTTAATGCCTCATTGTTAGCATGGCTAAAATGTTTTAGGACACCTGGTTTTGGATATTAAGCAACAGAAATACACTTCTGATGGAGGGGTTGACACTTCACAGCATAGTCACTAAGAAAATGCGGTTCAAGGAAGTAAATAAACATTCTCTCTTCCCTCAACTACTACTATCTAGATACCCTCAAGCAAAGGACTAAACTCTCTGTAATTAAAGACACTCAAGCCTTCACATGAATGCCTACTCAGTTGACTTTCTCTGGTTAAATAAAGGTTTAAAGAGCAACTACGGTGCAAAGAGAAGAAAAAAAATGTTAGCTGTGTCTTCAAAGAGGAAACGGATTCAGCTTCCTTGACGTGAAAAGGCAGACTGTTCATGGCGGAGAGGTTCACCCACCTGCTGTGCTCATTAATCCTGAGAATCCCAGTATCCCCTGTGTCCTGGGAATGAGAAGGGGTACATGTGATGTAAAAAGCAACAGGGGCAGAGAAGTAGGATGGGGTTATAGTGCCTTCCTGAGATGCTGAGAAGTGTGAAATTCTAACTGACTGCTGGTAAATAACACAACAGTGTTTTGAAATTCCAAGAGGTGATATGAGATAAGATTTATGAGATTGAGGCCCTTTTTTGTCATTCCTAACCAGTTCAAAATTCTCAGACAGGCACACATTTGTCAACTTTTAGAAACAAAAATTAAATAAATGTAATGTAAAAGTAACTTATCAGTATTCTTACACTACCGTAGGGATGTCATCTTAAGAAAAGCTGTCATAATCTGCTGGGAACCCCAGCAGGTGGTCAACCACAAAGTACAACCAACATAAACACATTTCCACATTTAAAAAGATTGCATTTCTTCAAATCATCTTGGAAGATGTTGCTGATTTTTCCTATCCTAAATGAAAACTCAGCAGTTCTAAAGATTGCTGCTTATTGACAACAAGAAAGTACACGTATGTCAACAGTTATTTACGTCCCTCACAACTCCAACCTCGAAGTTTAAATACCACACATGCTGAGTAATTTGCAATTTTCTTAACACCCTATAAATATGAAAGTGTTGGACAGAACAAACAACATACTGACGAGTCTTCTAAAAGAAATACAAATAAGGTTTCTAAAGGAGGCCCTGAAGGAATCTAAAGGTTTACCTGCCTTAATCTCCTTATTACATCACTGAGGGCCATGCTGATAATCTGTCCTCTAAAAAAGAAAGGGTTCCTTCTCTGAGTAGCACGAATGTAGCCTACTTAATAACTGCCATGGCATTGTGACTGTAAGCAATTTAATATATTTTGGTACAAATCTATGTGTAATGAATAACATTAGAGGAAAGGTCAAAGGGTTTACCAGAAGTATTAGGATTTATCCCTTAGAAATCATTAATATTCACAGAAAACTGAAGAGCAATCTGGCTTGATGAGTTATACCTGATACCAATTACCATCATCATTCTTATGCCATGCCGCTAGCAGGACTAAAAATAAAAAGGGCTACTGACAAAACTGTTTAAGACAAAGTTTTGATGGAACATTTAAAAAAAAAAAAGTACATAGTTTATAATTTGCCTGTAGGCCATTTTTGGCAAAAAGTATTTTTGGTCTTTTTCTCTCCACAGGTAGCCTCTCATAACCCCATATGCCATCATTAATCCCACTTCACAGATTGATTTCTTAGGTTGATATCACACAAGGCAGGATTATTTGAGGTAAACTTTCAACATGAGCCAAGATGGATGAGAAATATAGACCCTGATGTCATGTCAAGATCATGTAAAACAAACACTACATAACTGTTCTGTATTGTGTATTTATAATCTTAAAATCAATACACAAATTGTTTTTTAGCAATATTTAATCATGCACATTACTCAGTTTATCAAGCATCACTGATATAATGTGTTTTCACAGAAAAAATATAATCTCCTAGGCATGCTCCTAAGTGTCAAAGCTTTGACCGTTGCCATGGTAATACACATCCAAATTGGGATTCAAATGCCTAATTTAAAAAAAACAAATAGTATAAATGTATTGCCATGAAAATCCAAAATAGCCCATAAAATAAGAAATAGTAATTTGACATTATTCATCATGCATGCCTCCCCTCCCCCAAAGCAGGTAAATCTCACTGATACATGCGTGTTTTTAATTGAATGTGAACACTTAAATGCAATCCTTGATTAGAAACTCAACATTGACAGCACTGATTCTTGTGATTCTCTGCAAATCAACAACATGTGCACTGTTGAACCCAAACACATTTAAATATAAAATTACAATCTGGGACCATTTGCATTAAACATTTCATGATGCTATCCATGTTTCCACTGCCAGTGACTATGCAAACCAAAATGACACCATCACGTTCCAAGACACTGACAAAAAAACTCTCCTTTCCTTCTTCTCGGCCCACGTTGCCAGCACAGCTTTAATGGTAATGAGATGCTAATGCTATGAATTTAAAAAGATAATGAGACGTAGAACTATAATGAGATGTACCGTGATATGCCCCCACCATAATCTCAATCTCTGCCTATCCTGTTTGCATACATCCTGTTTGTTTGTATCTGTGAGAAAGTCACATTTGTTCTGACGCAGGCTGCTGTGGCACTGCGTAACCTGGCATGAGTGGAGTGATATAGGTGCAGTGTGACGCAAGTACAGCAAACAGGGTATGTGCCAATTGTGGTGATGGGAAACAGCATTATCTACATCTTAATGTTAATATATCATAAAATATATTTAACAATACATTGATGAATTGATGGGCCTGATGAACAAATTGAATTTCATGGTTCATTCAAGACACTGACGCATAAGCCATCAGAGTACAGGGTATAGGCTACAATGAATGAACATTTATCAAAACACAGTGTAAAAAAGGTTTCTAGTCCATTCACAGTGTTGTATATTTGTTCTGTTACTTTACAAGTATAATAAAAAGCTTCCTGAAACATGTAGGCTGGGGTCAGTTCCGCTGATGCCCTCCGCTCCACATTCCCTAAAAATACCAAACACTATGAGATTTGCTATCTTCATGTTGCTGTCTTAATATAGACCATGATGCTGTATTTTCATACACCAGGCAGCCTGTGTGTGAAATTCATGTCTTGCTTTCTGACAACACTCATCTGTTTTTCAGCTTTAACACAGTAAACTGTGGAAATACAGGACAAGACCTTGCAAAAGGCCATCAACATGCTCACAGAATAATATAATTCAGTTTTCTAAATGAGAGCTTTGATTTTGGTTCTGTGCTTTTCCAAGTGCTGAATATTCTTCTGAGGCTATTTTTAAAATAACTTTATTCATGTTGACTCTACAGCAGTGCTTGCCAAAGACCTGGGCATCAAATGATGGTGGCCTATTGATTACAGCAGTCTAACTCAGAAGAAAGCAAGAAAATACAATTTCTTTTAGTGCGATCTCAAGTTATGAGAGCAGCATTGATGTTTTTTGTTTTTTTGTTTTTTTCTTTTGCTCAAAGCTTGCTTAGGCTTGTCCAGGAGGCTTTGTCCCTTTTGAAATCAGTGATAAATGAGGGATTCACACTGTCAATACAAGTACTTTCAAAGTGGCAGGATACATTGGAATGTATCATATTTCAGAGGTACCATACATCAGAGGGCTGTGGCTGCTTAAAAGATAAAATGTTTTGCTAAAAGAAAATCAAGACTTCATAATGTTGAAGTACTCAAATTAAAATAAAGTTAAGTTATATAACTGTAGAACGCAGTGTAGCAACTGTGAAAATTATAAGCACTGGTTGTAAGGGATGCTTTTTTGTATACAGTAGTTGTGCCCTTTAAGCAACCTCTGGGAAAAACATCTGCACCTTGCATGAGCAGGAGATAATCACACCCTATGCAATCACAGCTTTAACCTGTCACAGCTATTTTAACGTTGCAGCTGGCTTAACTACTCCATATGTTGCCAGCTAGTTTAACAATGCATCATCTTTTTACGAGATTATCATAAATTATACATCCATCCATGCATCCATCCATTCTCTATTACCATTTATCTTGTTCACAGCTGCAGAGGGCTGAAGCCTATCCCAGCATGTAGTGGGCATGCCAGATGAATGTAGTGGAGAACAAAGTGCAATATTTTCCTCTGAAATGCAATGAAGTAAAAGCACCAAGTCTCACTGCATTAAAATATCTTGAGTGAAACATTAGTACCTCGCACGCTTAATTACTTCACACCGTAGGTTGTACTTTAAAGAGGTGAAGCCCATATACACGGGGGGGCATGCCACTGACTACATGCTTAAAGATCACCAAGTCCCTCTAATCGCCTGTAGTCAAGTGTAACCCACCATGTGCTCAAGCACGTGCAGCGGCATGTCATCAGAGCCACAGTGTGAGGATGACTCACCACATATGCGCTCGCTCACTGCCAGATCTCCAGCGAGGCCTTGCCTGCAGGTACGCGCACAAAGAAAAAACACTGACTGCAATGCTGCTGCCTGAAGAAAAATGCCTGTCCAAATATGCCACTAAGTGCACAGCAAGATAATTAGGAAATAATTTACTGATTCTGAAAACAAAGCACACAGGAACTTTTGGGAATCACTTGCACTGTCCATGACACATTCATTGCTTTTGTAATGACTCTGTACTGTACAAAACCTGGCCTTGGCAAAGACCACATGGATAGGATGATTTTATGAGGGAATCAAAGCAGTTTGTTGATACTAATTTTATGTTACCAGCTTCAGTTTTAGCATGCTTGTATGCAGGTTGGTTTGCATGCAGATATTATAATTAATTACTTATCAAAATTCTCATTATTCTTGTTAGGCTTAAATATACTCCGACTTTATATAAAGATCAGATCAAGAACATTTATGTTCTTATACTGTAAGATCTGAAAATCTGTTGTAATCTGTGTAATTGATCACTGGATGCAGAGTAATGCATGACAAAAATAGATTTCTATTCAAGTATGTTTTGAAGACTACTGAATTTTTACTGACTTTTGTCACCTAACAGGAAAAAAAAAAACTCCTTTTAGTGCCAAAAACAGTTTTTTCACACTTTACTAAACTCTGTATACAGTATGAGTATCAAATTCAGTTAAAACTATTACATCTATTCTTAGACACTACAGAACTTTTTTTTTTTTTTTACTCAAAGCTCATTAACATACTCTTGCTATCCTAGTCATCATCAGCCCTCCTGCACCCCAGTGAATTAATCACTCAACCATGTTATTTTCTTAACCTGAAAACCAACACCAACAGAAATTGTATGAATACGTTATATCTGTGTCATTATTATCAAAGCTGTGACATTCTTATCAAATGTATTATATACTGGGAGGAGAGGATTATGAAGATAAATATTCCTTACTAAGTACATCAACTAAGCTTGGAGTTGGCCTAATTGCAAAGACACTGTTTCTAAAACCAGTCCGAGCCCTCTTTGTCTTCATAATGCATTCATGATGGGGTGATTCATTGTGCCCTGCTAGAGCTACTGTCAATTTGATGCCGAAGCCGCCCAATATTGTTCAAACAGGTGTTTAATGAGAAGTCCCAACTCCCAGAGACTGATGGGATTAATGGGCATTTTCCCCATGTTCTCTGTTGAGAAAACAGAGATCAGAGACCTCAAATACGCTCGATTTTTCCAGCCAAATGCTTTAAAGTGGCAGATTACCTGGCAGAAATAGATTCCTTATGTGACTACCAATTAACCAGGACTTTGTCTTTTGACCACAGACAATGACCTACAAAAGACGAAGGGGTTCAGAAACAGGGAAGGTGTTGTAAAGTCGACTAGCGTGGCAGACGTGACAGAACACAGGCTGAGGCAGACTGAGGCAGAAGAAGGAATGTTTTTGAAGTTTTCTCATATAATAAATATCACAAATATTTTTTTTTTTTCCCATTTGAACCGTTAACGCAAACATAATTTCATCTATTGCATTTAAGCAGGCAAGTATCTAAACCCAAGATTAAGATAGTGATTTCTTTTTTTTCCCCTCCAATAAGGCATTATCAGTTAACCACAATGCCACACTTTGATACATACATCTGCTAGACATTGAATTAGAGCGATTTGTTCGAGAGATGAAAAGGCTCATCAAAGAGTCAGGCAACTTTTGTATAGAACATAAAATAGGATCATAGTTTAACTTCTAATAGGTTTTCACTTTGTGGTCTGGAACCTATTTTGAAATGTTAGAGCTATTGCTTTCAAAAGACCTAATGTATTTTTCTCAACCTGCATGGTCAATCATTGTCTTTCTTTAACTTGGCATCAGCATTATGCTATCCTCATCATGTTTATAGGGTCACATCTTCCTAATGAGATAGCCCTACTTATTTTCTTTTGTCGGATGGAGGTGTTTTTACAGGGCTTGTCGATTCATGCATGTGCTCTGGACTTTCCATGTTGCATCAAAATGGTTGAAGGAGGATGATTGATGTATTCAGGCCCTGTTCTTTTACCCTTTCTCTCCCCCAAGCAGATCTCATTGATTTTTTTGAAATGTAGTTGGGAATCACAATCATTCTTGAGAAAGAAATAGCCCTGAACATGTCAGATGGGTGAAACAAAGTCCTCCTGCCACTGCTGAGCTTAGCTCACCAGGGAACCTAAACCAGCATGCCAAAAGCTGCCTCCATTAAAACCAAACCCAAGAAGGAAATGTATAACTGTCTCAGTACACAGTCATGAAAATGCTTCGTTACCTTGGACAACCAATGGTGGCTGGTCAGGGCTGATAACGAAATTGCCCTCAGGTCAGTACACAGTGCTTAAAAGCACCATTGAGAATAGAGCAGTGATGAACCAGTGAGTGAGACATGCTTTCTTCTGGACATTACTGTCAAAGAGCACTGCCTGTGTACATTAATGAAAATACATGCAAATCATTTCTATAATATTCAGTCGTTCATCTCAATAGGCAGATTAAAATAACCCCTTTTTGTATAAGCTGCTCTGACACACATCCTGCATTCAGTAATACCATATCGACCATGGACATTTTTTAATAGTTATTACTAGTTCTATTATCACTGTGGGATGTCTGATTACTTCCCAGGCCATTGTGCCATGTCAACCGGGTATACAATTTACTGCACAGGATGCAAGGGATCCAATGACACTGGGGTAATCTGATGTAATGAAATAATAAAAAAAATGCTGAAAAAGACTGTTGCAACCCAGGAGGGGAAATCTCTCTTTGGCATTTGATACTGTAGGGGCTGTTTACATATGATCCCGGTAAATCTCCAAATCATAATGGATGATCCCAATGACTTTCTCTGTCTCTCTCTCTGGATCCCTCCCTCCCAGTGTGATAGATTAACCAAGCTGTAACAATGTCTTTCTTGCAGAATGGACAGTGCAAATCATTGTAGGTTCTAAGCCAGCCAGCGGAGACAGGGCTGGCTGGGCAGAGTGATAGATTAGGGATTTTTAAATACTCCTCCTGGTGAGTTCTGCTGCAGCCAAAAGAGCAGCTGGGGTTTTTCTCACTCTGCAAGGGGGGTGGAGAAGGGCCGCAGATGGCCATGGGCCCTGCAGGTCAACGCTATTCAAAGATGCATCCTGGAGTGTATGAGTGCGTAAATTAATCAAGGCCTGCGGATGCATTGGAATTTACTGCACTGTTCTGTAGTAATGAAGCATGTACTTTAAATCCATATTCCACACAAGCTATTAAAAAATAGTTTGCAGAACTACTACTGCTCTGTTTGTCTCTGAGAAACTTTATTACTCCTTATTGATTTGAAGATACATATTACCTCACACACAAGAAGAATAATAATAATGTAAACACTTTCATTTTAAGATAACTAAATCACCACTGAAAACACTGCCATGAAGGTGGTTCATTTTAGGATGCATGCCAGTTGGCAATATTTCATCAACCTATATCAACCCATATTGTGTTTTCCTGTTATATCCTGTTGGTTAGAGCGTCAGTTTGTTGCTCCAAGGTGTCAGTGTTTGGGGTGACAAGCACAACCTTTGTAATATTTTTTAAAGTGAGCACAGATGATTTGGCCTTTTTGAAGCTGTGTTAATTGTCACATGGTGGAAAAAAAACAAGAAGAACTAATTCCAAGACCTCTTTTATAGCTAACAAAAGCTGCTGATGGCATTCAACCTAACATGACCCTATGTTATTTAAGTGCTTGTTAGTGTAA
>NW_026116438.1:0-32355 GCF_001640805.2 Lates calcarifer
CTCCATCTCCAACACAGCAGGCCGGTCCAAACAAACAACCCAGAGCCCAGCGTGTCTCCAGAGTCTCCTCTCCTGTGCCTAGAAGTTCCCCCAGACCCCCGTCTGTAAACCCTGCATACAAACAGTGTGAGCAGGTGAATCTGTAACTTTATCTCTGCTGTTTAAATGTGAGGTTATGAGCTGTGAATGAGAGACAGAGTCACTCTCTGAGCTCTGTTTGTCTCCCTGAGGTGAGGAAATCGCTTTAAGCTTCTTAAAGCCTGGGGGCACAGCAGCCCTCACCCCCCCCCCACCACCTGGAGGTTTTGGAGTTTATTAAACTGGACTTTGCAGGGTTAGCTGTGCCAGTCACCTGGACAGACAGGAGCGTTACTGCCGACCATGTGACACAGATTCACCTGTGTTTTTATCATTTATCCAGACAGACGGGAGGAGGATTCAGAGATAATTATCTCCTCTGTGTCTCTTTATTTATTTATACAGCTTTGTTTTTGCTGAGCATGTGTGTGTTCTCTCACAGCATCATCCGTCTTCACAGGGAAACTGTCGCCAGAGTTTACACTGGACTTTTTAAAGTTATATATTCAAGATAAGACAGCCTACATTTAAACAACAAAAAAGCACAAATGTTATGATCCAACAAATGTATTTGTGGTGTCTCAGACTCAGATTGTTATTCCAAGTGTCTGACAACATTATGACCGGATTCCTACAGAGACAGAGCTTTTTATTAATGAAGAAGATCCTTTTAGTTTAACCAGAAACAGCTCTATATATCACTACCAGACTCCATTGACAAAAACAGGGATTTTACTGGGAGCTGCTGGAATACCACTGCCTCCATCTGTTAGTGTGTCTGTGTTACTGTGTGGTACTTTTACTTTTATGTAAAGTATCTGATTACTTCTTCCACCACTGAAAATCACACAGTAACACAAACACACTAACAGATGGAGGCAGTGGTATTCCAGCAGCTCCTGTGTTCTGCCTCAGTAAAATCCCTGTTTTTGTCAATGGAGTCTGGTACTGATTGCCTGGTTGACTGTTCAGTTCAGTCAATATATTTTATACACACACCGCAGAGCGTTTTTGGCAGATTTTCCAGCAGACATTTTGACCAGTGATGTTTTCATCTGCTGGACAACAACACATGATACCGGGCAAAAGTCTGCTACTATAAACTTGGATTATTGCACCACGTCTGAGCATTTTTACCTGAAGAAACTGAGACAATAAATGAATAAAACCCTGATGGGTTCTACCATCTGAGTCCTTCCAGAAATAAACACACGACACAAACAAACAAGAGACAAAAAGAAAAACAACTATTTAAAGATAATATTAAAGGAAACGTACACACCGGTGGGACGTGTGTAAATAACAATAAAATACTTAATAACAGCCAGAGGACTTTAAAAGCAGCATTAATGAAATGAAAGGTAACAGCCTCTGAATTATTTATTCTGAATAAAGATTTGTCCCTGCGTGACCTTTTCCTGGTTTAATGAAGGTTAAATAATTAAATATACGTGAGACTTTTTTTGCCCCGGGGCTGCTTTTATCTGACCTAGTGAATATTATTCACTAGATCATCAACAGCTTTCTTCCGGAACAATGCCTCTGGAGAGGAGGAGGGAGAGAAATCAAGATGAGCATGACTCCCTGACTGTGTGTGTGTGTGTGTGAGAGAGAGAGAGAGAGTGTGTGTGTGTGTGTGTGTGTGTGTGTGGTGTGTTGTGTGTGTGTGTGTGTGTGTGTGTGTGTGCACGTACCTATGTGGATTTGATGATTCTTGGTGCTATGAACTTGAATAATGACCCACTGTGTGTGTGTGTGTGTGTGTGTGTGTGTGTGTGTGTGTGTGTTGACATGACTCACTCAGGGCTTTGAACCTGTATTAAGGTCTCCTGGTGTGTGTGTGTGTGTGTGTGTGTGTGTGTGTGTGTGTCTCAAGTAAACAAAAATTTCCTCTCAGGCTGAGACGACGACCTAAAACACAATCTGTATAAAAATTAGAAAATATAAAGTTTGTTGGACCAATAACAGCTGGTTTATCCTAAAGCCCGCCTCCCAGCCATAAAGGACCAATCACAGCGCAGCAAAATTAGGTTGTGTCCAAATCCACTTTTGTTAGTTTAACAGTGGAAATAAAGGTCACAGCTCCAGACTTATGGTTCAAAACTGCTGAACTGAATCATCTTAATTAGTCACATGTGCGTTTTGGGCGTAACAAGCTATTAACCAATCAGAGAGCAGCTTTAAAAGCCAGGTGCACTTCACCTAGATGGACTGATCTCTCCTCCTCCAGCTGATCTCTCCTGTTTCAGTCTGAAACCAGAAAACTGGTGCAGCTTTGCTCCAGGTTTCAGTCATGTTATCCTTCAGCCTTTTGTCTGTTCATCTGATCTTTCATCAGGTGATACTGAAATAATCTGTCAGGTGGATGTGAGATGAGCAGCAGCAGTGTCTCGTGTCACAGTCTGATGTTTTGTTGACCCGGCTGTTCACCCCGACCTCGCCCTCTGCAGACTTTAACAACATCGCCTCACTTCCTGTTCTCCTCCTCTCAGTGTTACTCTGACCACTAGAGGCCGCTTCACTCAAAATGCTAACGTTAGCAGCTCCGTGCATTTCCTTAGATTTTTTTCTGGTGTTTTCGGTTCACACAGTGAAGCCTGACAGACCTGCTGTGTCTGGTTACACTCACTAACCTGGACATCTATGTTTACTGGAGAGGTTCATCCAGCGGTCAGATGAACACACCTGACACTCATACAACAACACACTGACAATCCAGTGTTCTGTACTATAAATACATACTGTAGTGATGCTGCTGCTGCTGCAGTAATCAGAATAAGAAACAGGAAGAGTTTAAAACCTCTGACATCAGACAGATGTGTAGTCTGTGTCCAGAATGACACTTTGGTGTTTTAGATTGAATCTGCTGCAGATCGCTCTGTTCATTCATTTCATGATGATGATTGTTGGGGCGGCGTCAGTAATCACGACGGTGATAACGTCGACTGTGACAGTGATGATGATGAAGAAGGCAGTAATGGTAATAACAATGGATGAAGGAGGCAAGCTGTTAGAGCTGAGAGTCTGTTTACTCCTGCAGAGAATAAACGTCTTTTTTAACCTGTAACAGGAAGAAAACTGAACCTCACACTGAGGCAGGATGTAGCTCTGTGCTCTGACTACATTCAACAGCGTGTGTTGGAAATCATACACACTGTGGTTTTGAGTGAAATGTCTCTATCAGATGGATTACGATTTGTTTTTCCTCCCAGATGAGCTGAGATAACTCTGATGCTCCTTTAATTTCTTTATCAGGTCAGTCAGGGAACGTTAGCATGCTAACACGCTACGCTAAGCTGGATCTGGTTTTGCCTGTCCAGTGTAGGAGCTTAAACCGGTTTGATGTGAACTGGTTTCACTTTCTATCACTAATTTTAGGTCGACTGGTGAGTTTTCATGTTAACGTCCCCGACAACCTCTGTAGTCTCATTTAGACACTCGTTAGCAACCGCCTTTTTTAAGACACGTAAAAGCTTCAAACATCAGGAGTGGGGGATTTACTGACCCATTTTATGTCGGAGAATAAAACCTGAAAATGTTTTGAGCTTGTGCTAAAACCACAGACCTTATTTCAGACATTTAACCAGAAACACACTGACAACAGGAAGTGCTAACATGCTAACTTACTTCCTGGTTTTAGGATCAATCCTGCGCCTCTCTTTAAAGATGCTACATGAGTTGCATTATGAGAAATGTAGGATTCCTGGTTGACTCACTCTAGGGAGTCAAAGTCAGGATATCTCAGCCTCTGCAACATCAGGTTCGACCTTTGTTTTTAAACCACTTTAGGACAATAATTTATGTTTGATTAACAACTTCATCCCTGACTCACGTTACTGTACATTTAATACGTCCATACGTCCGTTTCTAAAGCGATGTCAGAGGTGAATTTTGATCGTTTACAACCAGAGCACCGGTCTTTGTCGTTTTCTCCCTCACCTCCATGAGTCCCAGTGATGTTTACTTTCAGGGTTTGGTATTTTCTCTCAGTGTGTCCCGTACAGTGACTGATCTCTGTTGTTGCCATGACGTCAGCAGCTTTATCAGTGTTTATTCGCCTCCATGTTTGTGTCTCATGATCCCTCTCTCTTTTTTTTATTCCCCTCTGTTTCCTCCTCATCCCTCCACCTCCACCTCCTCTTCTTCCCTCCTGACTGGGGATTTCAGTTCGGCCTTGAGCGGTGATTTGGATTCCCATAGGGCCGTGCGGTATTAGGAGTGTCTTTGAAGCCCGCCCTCCCCCCTCCACCCATCTTGAAAGCCGTTATCCTCATATTAAACATTGTTATGGAGCCACCGTGGCCTTGATGTGGTGACCAACCTTGACTCTTTGATTTAATCCATCGTTGGTTGATCACACGCCACGTCCTCGTGCACGCCGTGTCTTCTCTTAACGCCTCCATGCACGCACATCCACCTTTGCGCAATCCTCACACACAATAACACGCACGCACACACACTTCAAAGTGAATTAGGTTCAACAGACTTTACACTTAACGGCTTCAAAGGAGAAGAGGATGATGTTTTGCATGAGACAAACTTTTATTGAACTTCATAGTTTGACGTCTGCTCTTTTTAATTTCCCTCCTCTCAGAGATGTGAGGTGACAGGGTTCAGATCCTTCTCTTTTCCACCTAAACGCTCTGACCCCTCCGCAGGTCAAAACAGATTTATAAATTAGATAAAAAGCACAAGTCATGTTTTAGAAACGGTTAGTATCGTTCTTGCTCTGCATAACTGTGGTTGTTCAGGTTGGATCTCCCTCTAACTGAGTGAGAGTCAGCAGCTTAAACTGCTGGAATCAGACCAGAGAATTCAGAGTGAAGCTGAACTGGGGATCAATTAAAAACCAGTGTTCATCTCTGAGATCCAGGAAACTGACGCAGATATCAAGAATTAGAAACAGAGTTTGGTCTGTTTGTTTCAGCCGCAGCACTTCACAGAAGCTGGGAATCATGGGTAATAGGCTCTGTTTTCTGTTGATGAAAACCACTGAACTGATTTCACTTATAACATTGTCAGACTCACGATGGACAGGATTCTTCATCTCTGCCAAAATCTGGTGTTTAGTTTACCCACAATTCCAGAGGACTAAATTAGCTCGACCACACAGATCAGGGTGTGTTATGCTAACAGAAGCTAATTTATCCTGGAGGCTGCAGCAGAGATGAAGTCTGACTTTTCAAATCTTCAGCCCCAACAAACATCAACTCAGCTCTCATCTCCTGAGAACATTTACCAGACCTTCATTCTACTTTTTTTTAACACAGTACACAGTCGTACTTTCTGGCACCCATAGCTGTTAGGTTCGTCTTGGCTAGCTCGTCTGTTCCAGGTTATTTTTTTGGTCTTTCTGGAGGAGTAAGGCTGTCTAAAATCTTACATCCCAAACCAGTGTATTAATAGTTTATATATAATGATGAAATGAAGGGACTGTTTCTTTTTTACATGCACTCAAAAAAGAATGGTACTCATTCATATTTGATTATTTTTCTCCTTTTATTTAGAACTTCTGGGCAAATGTTTAAGAATGTAAAGATATAAAATATTAATGTATAAAATATAAAACACTTTGCAAAAACAAATTATTTCAGGTCCAACTTAAAATATTGCTATAGAAAATACCCAATGTAAACATTGTACTTTAAAGTCTTAACTGTAGAGGCTCGCAACATAAATATATTAAATATAACAAGAAATAAAACTGGACTTTTGTTCTTAGACTTTGTTGTTTGGACTTCCAGATGTTTGGCAAACACATCTCGAGCCTTTCACAATCTTACTTGTCACCAAACCTTATGAAAATATGTCACGTCTTAAAAAGTAGAGGTCCACATTCAGGTAAAAACCATCGTTAGGCTTCAAAGTGTCATTAATAAGAATAATTTAGTCTGGGCAGATTTCATCAGCTCTTGACTTGATTTTCAAACGTTTGAACAAAACTAAGCCAAAAGAAATTAAAGCTGTCTCAGGGTGCAGAGCAGACAGGACGTGCCACACTGGAAATAATAACTTTAATGATAATGAGATTTAGTGTAGTACTCTCACAATAATATATCTTTGTGGAGTACCTGGAAATATGTCGAGAGCAGCTCACAGGAGCATTAAAATGTAACACCAGAAGTCATTATAACAATTTATTAGAACAAATCCATTATAAATCCTCATAATTTTCACCAGGGTGTTAACAGACGGCCCGAGGAGTTCAGAGAACAGTGGAGCTGAAACGACAAATTCACACTGGAGGGGACGACTCGCACATGTCGGATTTTCACATTAAATTTAGCAATTTCACAGTGAAATTTATTGTGACATAAACATAAGCATAAATACCAACGTACGTCGGGTGTGCTGCAAGGAATGCTGGGTCCTCTGACTCCCCGATGTGTCGAACAATTAGCTCCTCAGCAGCTCTCTACAGCTCTCAGGGTTACTCGCTCACCTCGCTCTGACGTTTGTGATTCTCTATCGATCCAGTAAAGGTTTTTCTTTTCTTTTTATTTTCCTCCACTGGTCAAAGCTCGGGGTCGGCCACAGACGGAGCCAGCAGGGACCAGTTTCTGTCAAAACAGGAAGGTTGAACTCTGCCCCTCTGGCTGGAAACAGTCTCACATTCACCGGCTCTCAATCACCTGCCGTTATGACTCAAAGGTCTGCAGGTGATATCACCAGGTCTTTCTTAATATGAGCTCTGGAGCTTTCTTGGAACAGGATCTCAAACTGGACGGATCGACTAAAAAACTCTGACTAGATTAGAGGCTGTAGATCTCTTTGGTTTCTATCGTTCCCTCACAGTGTTTGAATTATGACGGAGCCAAATGAACACCAAATAACAAAAGTTCGACTTTGGACCGGACATATTCAAGTCAAGTCAACCGTGAAAACAACACTTCATATCGGACAAGAAACACGGTCCGCCAACAAGTCCTCCAAACTAAACGATGAACAGGTGGCACGTTCCTACCCTCAGATACGACCCACGCCAGGTGTTACCTTGTGTTTGTTTTTTTTTCTTTAAGGAGAACAGTTTCTAATCCACAGTTATTCTACATCTGTAAGTAGGGTTACAAAATTCTGTGAGTTTGTTGTTGGAAACTTTCTATGGGAATTAATGGGAGTAACCTGGAAATAAGCTAAACTGCAGGACTTAAATGTAGTTGAAAAAAAAATCCTACCTGAAGCCACAGTGAGCCCACAGACGACATCCAGTCAGTCAGATTGGATCAGATTCCTGGGCTCTATGTATTTGATCTGTGATATTAAAGTTGAACCAGAAACAAAATACATCTACGTGTGTTTATACAGCAGCTAGCTGCTAAATCAGAGATGCTACCTGATGTCGCCATTTTCATTTGATTTGTAGTTTGCATGTGCGTGTAATACGTAGACGATGATCTATTATACATTGATGTCCTCTGAGCTGAGTGTAAATGAAAACACTGACAACAGTCCTGACTTTTCATGTGAGGCCTTGGACTGGTTGAAAACAGATCAGAGGCTGAAGAAGCTGCAGATCCTCGTTCCTCAGCGAACAGGAGATCTTTCTGACAGCTGAGAGAATCTTCCACGTGTCGCCTTCAGCTCAGTACACAACCTGAAAGAGTTAATCTCCCTCATGTGGGCACCTTGATTCTCTGCCGGCCGTTCACGGAGCTAATGGGATTAACAGACGGTAAACACGATGAGAGAAAGACGAGAGAGGCTGTTTCCATCAGCCTCACATCTCTGAAGGGGAAGTAACGAGTTAACGAGGGCGTGAGACCAATCATCTTTTTCAGCCGCAGAGTTAACGAGTTTCAGAGAAATCATTGTGGATGTGGAAACATTTCTCTTTGATCTCGAATCACCTGTGGAAAGCAGACACTTATTTTTTATTCTGTTACTTTTAGCAATGTTTTAGCAGTTGTTCAACCTAATTCCTCGACTACAGTGCTGCTTTTCTGTTGCTTTCTTTGACAATATCTCATCCAAGAACAATAAAATATTATCTGCACAGTTCTCAGGTGTTTGGCTTCGGCTCAAACTCAGCTATACCAACTTTAGGAGCACTTGTTTCACAGTACCTCTTACTATTTAAAGATCTGTATTAATTCAGAACTGTAAGATACAAACCAGTAACTGGTATGGTTTTGTTCAGCACAACCCGGGCGATTTTAACAATAAAACGTTGCTGCATGATAAAGCCTAAAAGGAAACTAAAACGGAATTAGAATTTATAAAATTGTACACAAAAAACTGAACTAACAACAAAACAAAAACTATGAAGTCAGAACTATTTACATCGTTTAGATTCACACATTGTTTTTCTGTCTTCACAGATTATTTCTTTGTGCTTATAATTTCTAAATGTTAGACTGTCCTAATGTGTTTTAGTTTTTTTTTGGAACAGTAATAGAATGATTATTTGAAAACTGATGATTACTTGAATTGCGATACTAGCGCGTTACTAATTTCAACACAAACGTAATCATAGTACTGTAACATGTTAATTTGTAGCACGTCATCCTGCACATTTTTAAACCCAGCTGGTCTCTGACTGTGTCTGCCAGGAAACTTAAAACTCCTGTTTCCTTATTTTATTCATTTTCTCTCTTGGGAAATGTTGTTATTTTTATTACTTCCTGTAATCTTTATGTTTCTATTTTATCATTTTGTTTTCAGTTTCTGTTAATTTATTTGTCATGTTGTGTTTTCCACCCCAGGGCCACTGTTTTTTGTTTTTTTTATTTTATTTTATTTTATTTTCTTGAGCTGCCAACACCAGTGGATTCATTGCACTGTTCGCCACCTGTGCTCGTACATAAACTTCACAAACTTGCGAAAAGTGTGGAGGAAAGTGAATTTATGTCTCAGTCAGTCGATTTTATTTATTGTAAAAGACTTTCCGGGGGTTAAAACTGAGTGTCCCCGTCCTCCCTGGGGTCTTGGGAAGATCCAGATTTTAATTTTATGACCATGATGTTACAAGAGAGACACCAGCATCACAAAACCTTTCATTCAACGTTTTGTTCCTTATTAAAGAAACCAAAGGGAGCAGCATTAATTTACAGCAAGCATTAGTCACAAAAACAAAGAAAGAAAGAAGAAAAACAAACAACAATTTATGTGTCTGTGCAGGTTGGAAACAACAAAATAGAAAGAAAATATGAGAACATATCACCTTCAAACAAACAGGAGGGAAAACAAATAACAAAAATGTCAAGATGTCAAAAAATGTGGAGAATGAACCAAGAGTCTGGAGGAAAAACAACAGGACGAAAACAAGTTTCTGTGTGGAGAAGTGACTTTAATGAATCTGACTATTCACTGTTTATAACGACAAAGACCGAGTGGAGCAGAATAAACCAGGTGCTGCTTCGTTCAGCTGCGATCGTCCAACGTTAAACTGGTCACACTGTTTGGATTTTACAGTTTCTCCACCGATTAGCCGCCAACCCTCAACGCTGATCAGAGGACAGTCGGATCAGGAGCAGCTCAGAGGAAGGCGTGACGCCCACCTGACCGTCAGATGACCGCCGTGTGAAACAGCTGGATTTATTCATCAGTTTACCCTCCGTCTGTTTCCAGGCTCGGCTCGTTGAATAACCTCGACCGGTGTGAGGTGGAAAATGAGGCTTAGTGGGAGCTGCAGCCGCGGCTTGAATGAATGACTCTCTTTAAAAACATCATCCACTCTGAGGTGTTTGCCTCTGAGGAACAACAGAGATCCCACGCTCTGTAAGGCTTACAGATGTAAGACAGTGGACAGTTTTCCACGCTCGCCTTTCTCCTCCTCCTCTTCTCTCTCAGGACGTTTTCAGAGGTTCTAAATTAGCGGCTAAATCATTTAAGTTGTTTCCTTTAAGCTGCACTGTGCAGCGAGTTTAGGAGATTTAACAAACTGCTAAATGCAAAGGTTTAGAGTCTCAGAAAACTCAACCCAGGATCTAGACAGGTGTGTCCTCCTCAGGTAACAGGAAGTGTTTGAAGCAGCTCCCACAGACAGTTACACCCCCCTCTGGAGTTTTAACATCATCTCTTCATCTTTGGTTGTCTGGCCTGTAACTCCACTTTCATAGTGCTGTTTCCAGAGAACGATTCATCGGGCTAATGCTAATGCTAATGTTGACTGATATCTGTTGGCAAATGTAGGTGTGTGTCCTCTCCTTTAGTTACTGTATAAATTAGCTCTAACTTTGTTCTGGGGCTACACATCAAATCACTAAACATTGTACATGCTACAGTGATTTTAAAATGTAAAAATTAAAAGCTTTTAGTCACAGATAAATTAAAAAAAAGAGAATTTGCCATAAAAAGTTAAGTTTTCCCTGTTTACTCTGGAGGTGAATGCTGCTCCAAGTGCCTCCTAAACAGCCAAAAAAATACTGTAGTTGCAGTTAAATCTACATTTATTTATCTGTCAGACGCTTTTATCCAAAGTGACTCACAAGTGAGGGACAACACCGAAGCCTCAGAGCAGGAGGACAACAAGGAACGAAGGACTAAATCTGTTTAATAAAAGCAGGAGATCAGATAAAGAAACTCCACCCGTCTGAAATGATTTCAGTCGATCAGGAGCCTCTAAACAAGCTCACCCTCTCTGATCTCACTTCTTCTTCTGTGAAATAAACATGGCTCCTCTCTGCTCTCAGTGTGCAGAGCAGCAGCGTCTGAAGATCTTTATTTTCAGTCCTGACTGCAGGGTTCAGATCAGCTACCCTTCACCTCTCCTCAGCCTCCTCTTCCTCTCCTCTGCCTCAGGAAAACAAAAGGCAGCAGCTCCAGTCTGTGGTCACAGAGCGCCATCTGCTGGCAGCTCAGGGACATCACACTCTGTTTCTACAACAAACACAAACATGTTTTATTTAGTTTTAGTTTGACTGTTCACTGAGTCTGAGTTCAGATCTTTCTTCAGTCGTTCTGGATCTTAAACTGTCACAAAAAAGTCATAATATAAATAATAAAATCATAAAAGTCCTGAAACATTTCCTCGTTCAAACCCACTGAATCGATAAATTAATCAGATAATCTGTTTCTGTCACAGTCACAGAGCAGGTTTTTGTCTTTTAAATCCTTGGGAGTGTTTTTTATTTAGACAGAGTTTATTTACTGTTTACCAAATAATTTAATAAAAATGTTTTGTTTTCATTTTGATTTGACTTTAACAAAATCTCTTGAAACTTACTTGTGCTCTTACATTTGTTCCTGTGCTGTTTATTTAACAATAATTCTAATTATTATATCTACAGCTCACACTGATCAAACGTCTAAACTTATTTTTCTATTTTTAATTTAGAAACAATCTCAGATAAACATTTTGATGTTGATTTCTTGGACTCATTCACTCCACATTAATATTCAGCTGATTTAGTTTGTATAAAAAAATATAACAACATATCTAACATTTAGAATACATTTTTAAATATACACACAATATACAAACACTGGAGTTCCTGTATCAGAGTAAAACAGACTAAATTTAAATATTCAGGGCATTTATACTGAAGCTAACAGTTACACACAGACCTAAAACAACACTGACAACCGGCAGCGTCACAACACATATCACTCAGTCCTAACTTAAGAACAAGCTAGGCTAATGTTAGCGGCAGCTCAGCTAACAGCAGAAGAGCACTGGAAAAACACTGATTTTTAAAGTGAAGCAGCTTTATTCAGCGTTTTACTGATTTTAATGATCAGATCTGTTTGTTTTGGAGGGGAGGAGACGTGTGTGGGTAATTCAGCTGATAAAATTTGTCACTGAATTATTTTTGCATTAGTAATGAGCAGTGATCAGTCTGCAGTGACAGTTTTAGAGACGTGTAATACCAGTTTTGAACTGTAGAGGGCAGCGTTTCCCTGTGTAACACCTCTGACTCTCTCTCTCTCTTTCTATCCATCTATCATGCAGATATATTTCACCTCTGTATCTCCTTGCACCTATTGTCAACATAGTTATATTAGGAACACATTCCCCTGTGTGTGTGTGCGTGTGTGTGTGTGTGTGTCATACACCTGTTTAGCCATTTCTTTTCCTGCCTCTTTAGGGCCTCTTCAACATGTCACTGCTCCTCTTCACACTCACCCACACACACACACACACACACACACACACACACACACACACACGAGGGCTGCTCCTAATATAACTATGTTAACAATAGCTACACAAACACACACCCACATACCAGCCCCATTATGTTGATGGGGACATAGCAGGGATGACTGTGGGTCGTTCCCTCCTCTCACCACAGCTGTTTCTGGACGTCGTGTTTCTTCATTTCTATTGATAAAAGCTGATTTTGTTTTAATCCTGATCAATATGTTTTGTGTTTTTGGGAGCTGCTGACAGACTCAGATTGTTATTATAATTATCTGACAACATTATAGATAGGATTCCTATAGAGACAGAGCTTTTTATTAAAGAATAAGGGTTTTAGTTTGAGCAGAAACATCACTAAATATCACTACCAGACTCCATTGACAAAAACAGGAATTTTACTGAGTAGAACACAGCAGCTGCTGCAATACCACTGCCTTTTTCCTGTGTTATTGTGTGGTACTTTTACTTTTATATAAAGTATCCGATTACTTCTTTCACCACTGACTCACACAATCACACCAACACACTAACAGATGGAGGCAGTGGTATTCCAGCACCTCCTGTGTTCTGCTCGGTAAAATTCCTGTTTTTGTCAATGGAGTCTGGTGCTGATAATATTTTGAGTTTACTGAACAAGATTTAAAAATTAAATAGATTTGTTCATATTATTCATGTAGTTGTTAAACCTACTTGTTGTTCACTGAGGTTTTATATTGATATCTTTTTAGTTTAACCACAAACATCACTATATTTCAGTACCAAACTCCCTAGACAAAAACAGGAATTTTACTGAGCAGAACACAGTAGTCAACCTTTAACCAAACAAATATAGATTTTTCTGACAAGGATTACACCAAACATTAATAAGTGCATTCAGAAGTTTAAATATCATATTCTGGCCTGATAATTAGTTTCAGCGTGAAAACATGTAGGCTACAGCAGGATAGTCTTCACGGCTCCCACCTTTAATCAGAGAGACATTAATGTGCAGCTTCTGATTCAGTAACGTGTATTTAACAGGAACACAACAGCATGTGGAGACAGGACAACTTCACATTTACACTGTGAGCTCGTGGGTAATTAAAGTTTCTTCTCCCACAGAGATGATGTCAGAACACACACAGCTCCAGACTCTGTTTATTTAGTCAGATCAACAGTCATGTTCCTGCAGAGGAACGTCCACCTCAGGTTTTCTATCAGAGCATCCTTGACGATGATAACGAGTTTCTGCTGCACCTGGTCTCTGCCTGTCAGAGACGGTGAAGGTTGATGGGGTGGGGGTGGGGGGTGAAGGACAGATGCTGAGGGTGTTACACAACCAGGAAGTGGTCGTTCATCTCTGTAGCTGCAGCTCGTGCAGAGATTAACTGTATCTCTGCTGTGTTGACTTGGAGGTTTTGCAGGAAACTGGAAAGAAAACACAGTATCTCACATTATTATAGATTATAGGATAACTATAGTGTATAACATTATGGATAGGATTCCTACAGAGATAGAGCTTCTTATTAAAGAGTAAGATCCTTTTTGTTTAACTGGAAACATCATCATATGTCACTACCAGACTCCATTGACAAAAACAGGAATTTTACTGAGCAGAACCCAGGGGTTGTTAATCCACTGCTTCCTCCATCTGTTAGTTTGTTTGTTATTGTGTGGTACTTTTCCTTTTATTTAAAGTATCTGATTACTTCTTCCACCACTGAAAGTCACACAATAACACAAACACACTAACAGATGGAGGCAGTGGTATTCCAGCAGCTCCTGTGTATTGAGCGAACTGCGTAAAAATATAAGATAAAAAAATAAGATAAAAACAATAAATCAAACTCCCTGTTTTAATTACCCGTGCCCTCCTGTAGGTGGCAGCAGGTGGAGGGAGATGGTGGAGCTCTGAATATGGAAATCATCTCCACTAATCTCATCCTTGCATTTCATACAGGACTTGGCTGTAGTGGAGAAAATCTGCGCCGCATGCTGAAACAGCGTCAGTCAGTCACTTCCTGTATCACCTGACACGCTTTAATCACACGAGTCACTCTCCCGTGCAGATTTTTATTCCCTCTTCTGTTTTATTTTTTATTTTTGTTGTTTAAAATCTCCCATCAGACTCTGTCCCTCCCTGTCAGGAGCTGTAGCTGCTCTAAACACTAACTGCTTTATTTCCTGTAACAATCAATCCCACTGTTTCTAATTGGATGGGGTAGCACCCCCTCCCTCCTCCCTCCTCCTCCTCCCTCCTCCTCTCCGGTTTATTGTCACTGACAGTCGGATTATTCCCTCACAGTAGCAGCAGCCTGCTCCCTCTCATCCTCCTCCTCCTCCTCCTGCTGCTGCTCCTGCTCCTCTTCCTCCGACAATGCGGGCACCAACTAAGGATTTATAATTTCTTCATCCACCCTCCGTCGGCTCTTCCTTCTCCTCTTCCTCCTCTTCTTCTTCACGGTAAGAGAATCACCGTTTCTGCCGGTTTATGTTCGTCAGCGCTGCCTGACTGAACCATGTGCCGCCGGTCGGTGGAGTTAAATCAGGGGGTCGGACTTGTGTTGTAAAGTGTGTTGCTGCTGGGAGCTGTTGTGTTGTTGTTGTTTGTTGTTGTTGTTGTTGTTGTGTGGCTGATGGAAGAAAAGGGCGAGTGTTGTGGAGTTGAACTTCCCAGAGAGCTGAGCTCTCTCTGCGGGTGCAGCGCTGTCAGCGTCCGGCGCAGAGCCGCCGCCGCTGCTGCTGCTGGTTCAAGACCGGGAGTGCGATGATACCGAACCCGTCAGTCAGAGCCGGGGGGGGGCACAATAGACGCACATTAGACCTCCAGTTTTCTCCCCCATCCTCCCCCTTCCTCCCCCCGTATCAGCGGTGAATAGTGCAGGCTGGAGGACAGAGGAAAGGTGGGAATGAAACCTCCGATTAAAACAATCTGTCTTCTTAGTTTATTATTATGATAGAAAATCACCCTCCACCCCTCACCCCCACCCTCTTATCACCCCCACCACCACCACCTCCGACCCCCTCCACTCCTCCACCCTCTTCCACTCCTCCTGATTTCTCTCTGCTGGAGTAAGTCGACCCTCCTTGTGGAGGGGGCGACCCCACTCCTGATGATAACCACTCTTCTTCTAATAGAGGACACTTCTGCCCCTCCACCCTCCTCCTCCATCTCCTAAAAATTTTGGTGGCATATGGCTCCGTCCTCCCCGAGGCTCACAGATGTTCAGTCGTTACAGCAGCAGCAGAGTTTGGAGACAGAAGCTGCTCAAACTATAGCCCACCTTCTGCTGGGTTTATGAGGGTGGAGGTGGAGGGAGGGTGGTGTTGGGCGCCTCGTGTTCTCCCTACAGGGCTATAATACTCAGCTGAGAGTAATCCTATGCAAAAAGAAGAGGCAGAGTAATCCTGTGATGTATTTCAAAAGAATAATATGCAAATTTGCAGCAGGTGGAGGCAGAGGAGAAAACCAACAGGGTGGTGCTTTGCTGCTCCGCCTGCTCAGCTTCTCAAGCTTCAGACGAGCAGAGATAAAACTATAAGATAAAATAATGTTGCAGCTGCAGCTAAAGCTGATTTTCAGTGTTTATTAACCTGAAAATGTCTTGATTCATCGTTTCAACTTTTAAATGTCAGAAAATGGTGAAAGTGACGTCAGATCTACAAATATATTTAACATCAAACAACAGTTAATTGATCCCCAACAGAGAAGAAGTTCTCATGTTACAGCAGAAAGGTTGGAAACAGAAAAAACATTTAAGATGATAAATATGACATTAAGCAAAAGTCATTCAGAAGCTGCGTGAGAGGCCTGATCGATGAGGAGACGAGTTAAACTGCTCTCGTTGCTGATTCTGCAGAAAGTTTGACGTTAATAACTTTAAAGGTGATGTTGGCATATCTACACTGCATGTTTAAATAATATTAATATATTAACAGTATAAAACAGAGGCTAAAAGATACAGAAGAGTAAGAGTTTTTTTTTCTAACTCTAAACCTCTAAAGTCAGTCTGACAGATCAGATTATGACCTTTCATCATAATGAATTAACTATGAGATGCTGTCCGTCACTGACTCGTACTGTAAGTCATGAGTAGAAAATTTTCTCTCTGTGCAAATGATTGATGTTGAAGTTGTGACTGAAAATCTTCAGATGCAGTTTTATTGTCAGATGTGAGCAGCAGTGCAGTGACAGATACACAGACACAGAATATAACCTGTTTTGTGTCAGGACGTCCATCTTCTTCTAGCTGCATCTTCTCCAGTAGAAGCTGATGTGGTTGTGGTTTCTGATTTGTCGTTGTGTTTTGCAGCGTTGTAGCTGTAACGTTTTCTCACAATGAAATTAAACGAGTTGAAACTTTTCAATACGTCAGGGTCGAGTAAATTCTGGCACAAAGAAAGTTTCAATTTGACATAAACTTTAGAAAAATCAGTGAATCAGTGACTCATTTAAAGGACAGATTAACATTTTATTACGTCTGTCCTCATGTCGGCTGAAACAGTATCTGCTCTCTGTAATTATTACCAAATTCTCTTTGGTGCTGGACTTGGGGAAAAAAGTGAAACTGTCCTTTAAATTTATGAAACATTGACAAACATTGCCTTTTTCTGGAATATTTGTAAAACTGTACCAACACAATGAAAATTAAAGCTGCGAGCAGCGTTGAACGGGCCCTCGCACCCGGCGTCCGTCGGGGGAGCGGCGACCGCGGGACCCCGGCAACCGCAGGGTCAACGCAGGTCGCAGGGCACACGCTGGCGTAACAGTTCACACTTCCCAGATGTTAAAATTTTAAATAAAAGCTTTTACTCTAATTATTTTCTGTGATAATATTTTTCAGAGCTCATCATCTGTGACAGCTCTTGGCTCTCCTGACTGTAACCTCTCTGTGGCAGCTTCTCACAGACTCAATCAACTCCTCTTCCCCTCCCCCTCAAACACAAACACACCCACACACACACACACAAACACACAGAGAAATACCCCCTCCCAAAAGGAGATAAAACTCAGTTTTAACTTGAGTTTACAAGCTTTGAGCTTTGAGCAAAAGCATTTTTTTAAGTTCTGTTATTGGGTGCATATATAAATCATTTATGCTTAAACAAGGCTTATAATGAAGTTATTTGAACAGTGAATATCTCATCTGCCTAAAGTCAGGGCGAAGCCACTAACCAGCTGTAGGGATGGGTATCATTAGGATTTTATCTTTATCCATACAGACCCCTATCAGTCCAGCTCAGACTGTTACTGGTTTAAGAGAGTGAAGTTTATAGCAATTTGCAAAATTTGGAGATTAGTGACAAACTAACCAGTTAGACTACATACAGACAAGCTTTCATTTTAGCTGTTAGTAACAGTTTGCCATGAGCTTAACCAGCGTGCTGTGCTTCCTGTTAAACATGTCATGAGACTGTGGACAACGCTGAAAATATTACTTTACTAACTACTGGCCAAACAGGCGCTTTGACAAAGAAAAGGTAAAGGCCAGCAGCTTTTACTTTTCAATGCACTTGTCGTCAACTTGAGTGGCTTATATTCAGCTGGTTCACCTCGACGCTGGAGGACCTAGTGAACTTTTCCTGTCGCCGTACACTGAGTAAGACGAAAAAATCAGCTGACCCCGTGTGAAATTTCCTAACTGATCAAAACCAAACTGTAAAGACAGCATCAATCCACGCTCAGCTTTGGTCAAGGGGAGACATATGGGAGAAGATGAGTAGAGAGATGGAAAGAAACAGAAAGGGTGATGGAGAAAGATTACATGAATTCAAAATAACCTACAATTCCTTAAAATTAATTTGAAGCCAGTTTAATTTTTTGAGCCAGCTTTGACATCTGCAGATATGAGTTTCTGAAGAGGGGCCTGCTGAGGTTAGATGTGCTGAATAATATCCATTTTCATATCAGAAAAAACACTGCATTAAACATTGTCTTAGCTCACTGAGCTGAGGTCAACAGGTAATATAACCAACCTGTGAGGTGGCTCACCCCCGTAAGATAAACACATAAATGATCCCTGATAGAACCGATAATTAAAGGCACATCAGTGACAGGGAATGCTATTAAAACTAAACTATAAACTGGTGACATTAACTGCAAAAGAAGATTTTTATTGATACATTTCAGGTAGAATTTAGTTTTCAATAAGGAAAATGCTGTAAGAAACCTGAATTTGTTGCAACAAATTTAAAATAAAAGCTTTTATGCTAATTATTTTCTGTGATAATATTTTTCAGAACTCATCATCTGTGACAGCTCATGGCTCTCCTGACTGTAACCTCCCTGTGGCAGCTTCTCACAGACTCAATCAACTCCTCTTCCCCTCCCCCCTCAAACACACACACACAGACACACACACACAGAGACCCCCTTCCAAAAACCCATCAAAGAGTAATACAATGGCTCCATCTGTAGGATAAAGTAGAGAGTCGCAACAGGAAGTTACCCCAAAATCTGAGGTTTCAAACAGGAAGTTGGGTTTCCGAACTTTGACGGGCCAGAACCGGCACACGCTTCGACCCAAACTCACAATTTTCGGAGCCAGTCTTCCAAAAATTGTCAAGGAGGGGCTGACAACATTTGAAGTGAATCTGGTCACCCGTCTAGAAACTGGACATCACACTATAAAATATGTCATTTCCTGCTATAAATAGGTGGCGCTACAACAATTGTATGAATATTGACATATGGATGTGTGCAGATAGGTACCATTAACAATCCTGTAAAGTTTGATGCAGTTTGGACAAAGTATGGCCGAAATATAGCAAAAATAAAGCAACTTCCTGTTTCGTGGCGAGTAATCGAACTTTGAGGGGCCATAACTTCCACGCCCTTCAACAAAAACTCAAAATCTGCCGCAATTTAACATCGTCTATGTCTTAAGAACATACTATTAAGTTTTGAAGTCAATGGGATAATGCGTCTAGGACTAGTTCGCGTTCAAGCGACCCCTGGAAATGGCCAAAAACACACAATTTTTTCACCTTCCGGTCAAAATAAAAATACTTTCTGTTGGGTTTAGAATATGGCTCCAAGAGACTTTTTGGTGCGTCATGGGATGTTACATATGTGTGCAGATTTTCAGATTTTTAGGCGCAACGGGCTTGAGGGGCTGTTCCGTTTAAAAATGTAGGTGGCGCTACCGAGGGCATTTTACCACGCCCATGCTCAAGACCCCTAAATTATTAAATTTTTCGCCGTGCCTGACGCGTCTGCAAATTTTGGTAAGTTTTCACGCATGTTAAGGCCCTCAAAAAGCCGATCTAAGAGGCGGAAAAAGAAGAAAAAAAATAATAATAATAATAATTAAAGCTGCGAGCAGCGTTGAACGGGCCCTCGCACCCGGCGCCCGTCGGGGGAGCGGCGACCGCGGGACCCCGGCAACCGCGGGGTCAACGCAGGTCGCAGGGCACACGCTGGCGTAACAGTTCACACTTCCCAGATGTTAAAATTTTAAATAAAAGCTTTTACGCTAATTATTTTCTGTGATAATATTTTTCAGAGCTCATCATCTGTGACAGCTCTTGGCTCTCTTGACTGTAACCTCTCTGTGGCAGCTTCTCACAGACTCAATCAACTCCTCTTCCCCTCCCCCTCAAACACAAACACAAACACACCCACACACACACACACAAACACACAGAGAAATACCCCCTCCCAAAAGGAGATAAAACTCAGTTTTAACTTGAGTTTACAAGCTTTGAGCTTTGAGCAAAAGCATTTTTTTAAGTTCTGTTATTGGGTGCATATATAAATCATTTATGCTTAAACAAGGGTTATAATGAAGTTATTTGAACAGTGAATATCTCATCTGCCTAAAGTCAGGGCGAAGCCACTAACCAGCTGTAGGGATGGGTATCATTAGGATTTTATCTTTATCCATACAGACCCCTATCAGTCCAGCTCAGACTGTTACTGGTTTAAGAGAGTGAAGTTTATAGCAATTTGCAAAATTTGGAGATTAGTGACAAACTAACCAGTTAGACTACATACAGACAAGCTTTCATTTTAGCTGTTAGTAACAGTTTGCCATGAGCTTAACCAGCGTGCTGTGCTTCCTGTTAAACATGTCATGAGACTGTGGACAACGCTGAAAATATTACTTTACTAACTACTGGCCAAACAGGCGCTTTGACAAAGAAAAGGTAAAGGCCAGCAGCTTTTACTTTTCAATGCACTTGTCGTCAACTTGAGTGGCTTATATTCAGCTGGTTCACCTCGACGCTGGAGGACCTAGTGAACTTTTCCTGTCGCCGTACACTGAGTAAGACGAAAAAATCAGCTGACCCCGTGTGAAATTTCCTAACTGATCAAAACCAAACTGTAAAGACAGCATCAATCCACGCTCAGCTTTGGTCAAGGGGAGACATATGGTAAGATTACATGAATTCATGTAATCTTCTTTGAGACTACAATTTCAGACTTAACTAAGTCATTCACTAGTGTCTTGGCAGCATTTATGGGTTCTTTAGACAGGTCTCTAACTGGTTTTCTTTCCAGGGTCATTGAAATCTTTGGCTTCCTACCTCTGCCAGGCTTGTTCTGCACAGTGTGGCTCTCCTTGAATTTCTCGGTGACGCTTCTCATTTGAGTTCTTGACGCTTGGAAATGCTGTTATAACTTTGTATATCCTTCTCCTGCTTCCTAAGCATCGACAATTCTTCAAGTCTACAGTGATTTCCTTAGTTTTTGGCATGATGCTTTCTCAAGTGACAGCTCAAATCTTAACTGAAGTTTTTATACCGCGTGTAAAGCAGCTCTTGGCTCTCCTGACTGTAACCTCTCTGTGGCAGCTTCTCACAGACTCAATCAACTCTTCTTCCCCTCCCCCCTCAAACACAAACACAAACACAAACACACACACACACACACACACACACACACACACAGACGCACACACACAGAGACCCCCTTCCAAAAACCCATCAAAGAGTAATACAATGGCTCCATCTATAGGATAAAGTAGAGAGTCGCAACAGGAAGTTACCCCAAAATCTGAGGTTTCAAACAGGAAGTTGGGTTTCTGAACTTTGACGGGCCAGAACCGGCACACGCTTCGACCAAAACTCACAATTTTCGGAGCCAGTCTTCCAAAAAATTCCTCAAGGAGGGGCTGACAACATTTGAAGTGAATCTGGTCACCCGTCTAGAAACTGGACATCACACTATAAAATATGTCATTTCCTGCTATAAATAGGTGGTGCTACAACAATTGTATGAATATTGACATATGGATGTGTGCAGATAGGTACCATTAACAATCCTGTAAAGTTTGATGCAGTTTGGACAAAGTATGGCCGAAATATAGCAAAAATAAAGCAACTTCCTGTTTCGTGGCGAGTAATCGAACTTTGAGGGGCCATAACTTCCACGCCCTTCAACAAAAACTCAAAATCTGCCGCAATTTAACATCGTCTATGTCTTAAGAACATACTATTAAGTTTTGAAGTCAATCGGATAATGCGTCTAGGACTAGTTCGCGTTCAAGCGACCCCTGGAAATGGCCAAAAACACACAATTTTTTCACCTTCCGGTCAAAATAAAAATACTTTCTGTTGGGTTTAGAATATGGCTCCAAGAGACTTTTTGGTGCGTCATGGGATGTTACATATGTGTGCAGATTTTCAGATTTTTAGGCGCAACGGGCTTGAGGGGCTGTTCCGTTTAAAAATGTAGGTGGCGCTACCGAGGCCATTTTACCACGCCCATGCTCAAGACCCCTAAATTATTAAATTTTTCGCCGTGCCTGACGCGTCTGCAAATTTTGGTAAGTTTTCACGCATGTTAAGGCCTTCAAAAAGCCGATCTAAGAGGCGGAAAAAGAAGAAAAAAAATAATAATAATAATAATAATAATAATAATAATAATAATAAACAGACCGAAAACAAGAGGGTCCTTGCAACTCGTTGCATGGCCCCGTTGGGCCCACGCAACTCGTTGCTCGGGCCCTAATAATAATAATAATAATAATAATAAACAGACCGAAAACAAGAGGGTCCTTGCAACTCGTTGCATGGCCCCGTTGGGCCCACGCAACTCGTTGCTCGGGCCCTAATGACATAAAAGTTTTTAAAAAAGTGGTTAAAAACAGTTATTTTCCCTGAAGCCTGCATTAAGATAATTCAATTTATTTAGCTCAGTGGAACTGGAAACACATGCTGAGACGTCAGGGAAAGTTTGTTTTTTTCTTTCTGAAGCTTCATTGTTGTTATTTTCATCACTGATTAATGTGCCCCACATTTTCTAAATTAACTGGCTCCAGAAAAATATCCCATCCCAGTTTCCCAGAGCCCGAGAGGTGTTGTCTTCAAATGTCTGGTTTTGTCTGAGCAGCTGTCAAATATATTCAGATTGTAAAGACAGAAGAGGAAGGACAGCAGCAAATATTTAATCAATTATTATTATTCGATGAAATTTAAAATTATTGCAGCTCCAGTTGTTGTACGATGTTGTTATTATAGGGATAAACGATTTATAAAGTTACAGGATGTTTCCAAAGCGGTTCTCTATTTATTATGTTCCTGCTGTTTTTCCTATGTATCTTAGTTACGTTCTTAGTAACCATGACGATGTAAATTGTGAATAACTGCAAAAAATTCTTCTTCCCAGTGAAAATGAACGGGCAGTCATTGTGGAAAAATGATCAAACCCACTCCTCTTTGGAGCCATGTTATTTCATCATACTTTCACAGAGAAACATGGTTCAAACTTTAAACAAGTCGCAACACTTGAGATTTTGGTAGCTGCTACGGTTTTTACGAAGTTTAAGTTTTATGTTTTTATTTTGCCGTCTCAGAGTTTATAATGGGTGTGTATTTTGCTGAATGTTCTGTTCTAGAATGTGTGACATCATCACTCTAACTGCCACCTCTGAAATTTTTTTCCAAAAAATCTGATCATTCTGATTCAAACCTCTTTTAATTCCCACAGTTTCCAACCTACACAGACACTCTCTATATGAAGACGTAGAGAAATGTGTCCTCTCTCACCCAGTGTGACTCCCATTGTCACATGACTCACAGTTTGTGAATAAATCTCCTCCAAACACAGAGAGCTCTGACCCACAGTCCCATAGACTGCCATGTTAAACTGCGCTCTGAAGCTCTTGTTAAAAACAGAGATGGAGGCTGTGATGATAAAACTGTGATGGAGCCTAAACCGTAAACAGGACGTCCACATATAAAACATCAGAGTCTTCACTGAAGCTCTGTGGAGCTCACAGTGAAGAAACTGTGTTGATAGGACCTGTACTTTTTGAGGTGTGAGGACATTTTTGATGGCAAGTTTTGGCTTATGCTTTGGGGCCCACCACCTTTGGGGGCCGCTGTCACCATAGCAACCGGTGACTCAGCAGTTGGTGATGACTCAGCAGTTTCTGGGCAGAAGTGGACTAAGCTGAATCTGATTGGCCGATTAGACTGATTAACTCTCATTGAGGCCATTTTTACCAAGCAGCAGGAACGCTTTAAATTTCTCCAGGAGTTTTCTTGTTTATTATTATTAATCTGTTAATTTTTGACCAAATTGTGAAGTGAGGTGATTTGCTATAGGCTAACATGTTGTGCAAAATTGTCGACCCATCGCTACCTCCAGACTGGGTTTCAGCATTTGAAAAATCTCCACAGGAGGCAGTAATGTAAAGTTTGTATTTCTATTTCTGTTAAATTCTCTTTTTGGAGAATTATTCTATATGCAAGATATTTATTCATTTAAATGTCTCCAGAATATACAGGGAATTTCAGCGCAGTTAGATTGTTCAGCCTTGGTCATTTACACTCACAGGGGCGTTTTATGATGAAGTTGCTTCCTGTGCGTCCATGGCGACCTGTGCTGTTTCCTTTATTAAACTATATGGTTCAGTTGAGTTAAAACACAGGTTTCAGTCCCTGCAGCGAACATCACAGGCTGAATATCAACCAACCACATCAAACACCACCCTCCCTCCGTTCTCACTGCGATGAGGCTTTAAAAAAGGCGAGTTTAATCTGGGCTCTGTTGTCGGGTAGCTGGGCTGATTGTGCACAGGGGAAGGGGTCGCTTGTATGTGTGTGTGTGTGTGTGTGTGTGTGTGTGTGTGTGTGTAGCATACTTACATTTCAAAGTAATGGCCTATTTATAGGGCAGACAAACAGCGGCACAGCGAGAGAGCGGGCGGGTAAAAAAACCCGTCCAGCGCCTATGGCCTGTTGTTGTAGCATCGAGGAATGCACCAGTGGTGGTTGTGATAAGGACGGAGTCGGCTTGTTAGACACACACGTGACCACACATGCACATACACACAACACAGGCAGAGTGCCAGCACATACACAGAAACAACAATGCACCAACATGCAGCGTACACATGCATTTATTTTTTATTTTTGGATTAATGCTAATTTATGCTGTTTTCATCAACACTTTGGAGTTCAAAGATGATGGTGAGCTTGCAGCCCTACAGCTGGGAAATGTAGCATGCCTGATTGTGTATGTGTGTGTGTGTCTAATCGCAGATAGATGATATTTTTGTATACGCTCCTCTTCATAAACTTGTGTGTGATCATCAAAGACTTAGATACTGGTGATAGCTTTACATGCACAGCAGCAGAGGCCTGCAGGCTAACAATGTGATTTCTTGGATGCTAAACAAATTAGCTCGGCCTGTTTTTTTTTTTTTTAAACACGCTACATGTTGATTAACCAGGGTGAACTCTGAAAAATGTCAGGAACACCTGCTGTTTTCTATGAAATAAAATGGCCTCCAGATGAATTCAGATGAAAGCTGTGACTCCTTCATTTATTTTACTGATTTAATCCACTTAAGTCCCGAGGGGAGAAAAACTCTAGGACTCGGATTTGAAACTGTTGTGTAGCTTGTTCAACAACATAGTCAGATTCATTGTGATGGTTCAGTGACTTGTAAGCTCTGTCTGATCACCTGTTCTTGCTCTATGTAACTGTGGTTCTGCAGGTTCGATCTCCCTCTAACTGAGTGATAGTTAAACCACTGGAATCAAACCCAGAGAGTTCAGAGTGATGCTGAACTGCAGATCAGTTTAACAAAGTAAATGAAAACAGACGAATCAAGAGAATTATCACCTCTCTGCAGAGCTTGGGAACATCTGTAACCTCATAATGTTAAGGGAAAAAAAAGAAATGCAGCACTTTTTTGTTGAGTATTATTTGCGTTCTGTTGTGAAAGTACTCATAACAAAAACAACAGCTCAAAAAAATAAATTGACGTGTGAATTAATCGCACGAAAAAGAAAACGTTGTGGTTCATTCTCTCAGCTCTCATAGCATCGTTTTCGACCTCAGCAGGCAGCTGGTGAACACAGTGGAGCAAATAGCAGGTTGAGGAGACCAACACGTAGACAGGAAATACTGAACTCAAGATTCATCAGGCTTCAATCTTTTATTATTGCTCCACATTTTACGTCCTTTTTACGTCGTCGATATGTTTCCATGTGACAGGAAAAATGGACCACTTTTCATGCACAGAGGATTTTATCTACCAATCTGCCAGTCAGCATCATGTTACATTAATAAAAGATGAGCTCGCTGCAGGAGCTGATGTGTAGTTTTAGGACATGATATTTCATTAAATGAGCTTTTATTTTCAGCGTCAGTTCTCGTCAGTCAAAGTGTTATCTGCTGCGAATGCCTGAAACTCAAACACTGGTATTTTTAATGAGGCTGGTGGCTCCACAGGGGCTCCTGGACGAGACGCTTTATAATTCTTATCTTGAGTTTACTTAAAGAAATCCAGCCTTCTGAGGACGGAGGCTTCGGGATCTTGTGGTTTGACTTTTAAACAAACACGGATCGATGAGTTTTTTAACAACACAGACCTCCCTTGGACAACACAGCCTCTGTGTTTGGGTGCTTGACATTTTACTTTGCTTTCCAAGTATTTCCAGTCCTTTTCTTCCCCTCTATCAGTCCATCCATCTATAACTTTAATGTCTGCACCCTGAAATCTCTCCGGTGGCTTCAGACTCTCTTCACTCCTGCTGATTTTAACGGCCTCTCCTCTCTGGCATTTTTCTTCTGAGAGGCCAGAAAATACATCGCTCGTCGTCTGCCATGTACCTGCTGCACTCACGGTCATTGTCTTTGCTGCTGTATTGACTTTCACTCACACAGCTGGAGACGGAGAGGGCGGCGTGATTGGAGAGATCACAGGCAGCAGCAACAGGACTTGTTAAACTGCATGTACAAAACTGCAATTTATAGTCATATCATCACAAAAACGCTTCGTTAACATTTTCTGTCGCCATTTTGTCGTTTATCTCACTCCGACTTTCCATGTCGTCCGCAAAACATGGATGGAATGAGTTCTATCGACGTTGTATCGACCATGTCTTTTTTTTTCTATCAAGTTATTTTGCAATAATTTTCATTATCGTTTTATCCCTAGTGTTGGGTAATATTACTTTTAAAAGTAACTCAGTACGTTACAAAGTTACTGATATTAGGTAACTTGCTATGTTAGTCACCTACTGGGAAAAGTAACTGAGTACTAAAAGATAAACATTGCTGTTTTGGATCTGGTGTCACAGGTGCTGATGTTCTTTTCATACACAAATAAAAAATAATGTGAATGTTTCCATGACGTAAAGGCCGTCCTCTCTGCCATCTCATTAGCTGAGTTCCACTAGTATGCTAGCGGTAAGAAAGGAACAGATGTATTGGTTTTGTTGTAACGGTAACAGATGGCTTATTTGAAAACGCAACTAACCAATGATTGTTGAAATTGTAAAACTAGCACGTTTCTGATGGGAAAATGATGACTTTGTTGATCACTTTGCGCCAGATATAAGACAGGACCTGTAATCTTATTAATGTGAGTTTTTAAGATAGAAAAGGTTTACACCTATAGAGAATCTAAAACAGAGCTGAATGTAGATCAGATGAGGTGTTGATTCTCAGTGGGATCAGCAGCACTAAAATAATTAGTTTGCCCTGCGTTAATGGCCACGTTTGTTCAAGTGTGGAATAATCTGAAATATAAAAAAATATAGAAACACCTGCAGCTTTTCCTTTTTCTATAACATTAAATATTTACGATTAAATAAGTAACAATTGAAGTAAAAAAAAAAAAAACAAAACAAAACAACCACCTTTTTCCACGTCCATTTTAGATCAGTAAGAAGAAGAAAAAAGAAAGAAATATCTCACCTGATTTAAATAAAACTTAAATAGTGAGTTCATATAGGATTCAATTGTTTTCAGGGCCCAGATGCATTCTGGGAAATGTAGGAAATAAGTCCTAACCAGCAAAACAACAACAACAAAATGCACTGTAACCTAACATGACTGTGCAGCAGTGTGTAGTTTAACACAACATGACACAACACAACCCATTGTGTTATAAACTGTGTTAGAACTCAGTCCCACATGGAAACAGCAGAACAAAAAACCCATGAAAGAACAAACCCTCATCGTCGTCCAGACCTGAAGCTAGCGTCCAGCCCACTGTCAGAGAAAGGAAGCTTTGTTTTCAGACGGGAAAAACAAAATATTTTCCACGAAGCGCCCTCTTACGTAAGCCATCGCCTCTTTCTTTCTTTCTTTCTTTCTTTCTTGTTTTTATCACCATCATCTTCATGTTCTTTGTTTTCTGTCTTCCTCACAGAAATCGAGGTCAGCATTAATTGAAATTCAGACACCTATTAATTAGTGAGAGGATTTCTCTCTCCCCGTTTTGTAACCGTCTCTCCCCCCTCTCTCTCCTCTCTCCTCCTGATGATTGCCACGTTCGTTTTGCTCCTGGATCGAGCTGTTTTTTGGTCGACGTCTGTACATGTGCAGCTCTGAACAGCCGCCTCTCTTCGGGGAGTTTCTCGAGTCGTTCTCCTCTGAGATGGACTTGGCTCCGGATTAATCCACGTCGAGTCTGAATCATGTACCAGCAGCCTCCTGCTCTCTCTCAAGCTGTGATCCGTTCATTATTTATTAGACGGCCAGTCGGCTTGTTGTCGGGCAATTTGTTAATTAAAGGAATTTGGGGCTGACTGAGTTGTGTGCGGTGGACGGATGATTAAGGACGAGTTGACAGGAGATATTGATGGTTGTTGTAATGGCTCTGCAGCTTGTGCTGTGCGACCTGATGCTGTGTTTACCTGCAGTTTTAGCTGATTGGTTTTAAAGGGGCAGGAAACTCTAAATCACTTCCTGTTTCCTCGTCCTGAAATCGACGGGGTCCGTCCGTCACATTCTTCTGAATGTGATATCTCCGGAACACTTTGACCGAATCCCTTCAAATTTGGTACAAACGTTCATTTGGACTCAAGGACAAACTCATTATAATTTGGTGGTCAGAGGTCAAAGGTCAAGGTTGTGAACGTGATAACTCAGTAACACCTTGAGGGAATTTCTTCACATTTTTGAACAAACGTTGACATGGGCTTGTTAGATTTTCGTGTTCGAAGGTCAAAGGTCACTGTCACTGCACAAACCACACACAGTGGTGTAGGAATGAGTCCTAAAACCAGGAAGTATGTTAGCATGTTAGCACTTCCTGTTCCCTCGTTCAAAAGTTGACAGGTTTTGGGTCACCACAGATCTTGTTTGGTTTTGTTACGTTTTTGGGGTTATTTTACTTAGTTTCTAAAGAAATAAACTGATTTTATTTTATTATTATTATATTATTATATTTAAAAAATTGTGGAAAATAATGTGGTAAAAATGTGTGTTAAAAAGATATACTTCAGCATCTGCTCACTTATTTGAGCTTGTAAAAACATTAGTATTATTAATATTAGAGCGTAAACTGCTGTTAATCATCCACATAACTTTGACTCTAAAAGCAGATTCTTTACAAAATCTTCTCGCCTTGTTTTGTTTGACGAAACTCAAAAATATTCATTGAATGATGAAACAAAGAAGAGCAGCAGATCCTCACACTGGAGAAGCTGCATCCAGACCACGAACACAATTAATTGATTAATAAAAAAAGATGCAAATTAATTTTCTGTGGATCGACTAATAGACCTCTAATTATATGCTTGCTGCGTGCTGGAGTAAACTGCAGCAGCTTACGCCTGGTGTCAGTGATCCTGCTCGTCCTGAGTATCTCAGGATTGTCTGGTGTGTTGTGTTGTCGTCCTGTGGAGAAGCAGCTCTGTTGCTTTGTGTTGTTCTGAAGTCGCGTCCTGAGAGAAACGTGTCGTCGTCTCTTTCTTCTTCATTTTCTCGCTTTATTCTGAGTTTACAATGAACCACCTGCCTCGGTCACGTCAGGGAAAGTTTTGATGGTATCGACTGGACGTTCCGCGTCGCTAATGGATGTGAAGACGTGTTCGCAAAAATACACTCGGAGGAGAGAGAGGGAGCCTGAAGAAAGTCCATGAAGAGAGGTAGAGAGCCTCTTATCCTAATGCACTTAAAGTCTCCAGAGGAAGCTGGAGGGGGGAGGAGGGGGAGGGAGAAGTTACAGTAGCACTGATGTGTGAATGTAGGGGAGACGAGAGAGGGGGAAGACACCTGGGGGAGCTGAGTGATACAGGAGAGTGATGGCAGCGGTGAGACATCAGATAGTGAAGGTTGGAGGTTAATAACTCACTGTGGAGGAGGAGGAGGAGGAGGAGAGGTTATGATGAGTGACACTCGAGATAATCTGGTAACAGGAGAGGGGTGAGATACTTCAACAAACTTTTACTGAAAATAAACGACCTTTTCTAGTTTTTAAACAAAGTTGGACCCAGTTTTAACTCAGCCCAAAAGGTGAAATACTCTGAACATCCTTGATCGATCATCAGGAAAATTAAGAATAATATCCATTAATCATTATTTTTTCTACTGAAAATGTCTCTGGCAGAAAGTAGGTGATTAAAGTTAAATTAAAATATATTATTAAGCTGTTTGCAGACAGTTTCCCAAACTTCTCCTGTTCTCTTCATGTTTACCTTCAATCTCTACGACAGCTCAGTTTAACGTCTTAAAATCATTATATCGTTCGAGACAAAAGAACACACTTAAACTGAAACTGTTTCAGCTGGATATTTGTTTTTATTCTGAGCTGTTAGAGACAGGAAGTCAGAGGAAACAACCAGAGAAGAATTCTCCTCTGCTTCTTCTCTTCCTCACCGCTCACTGAGCCAATTAATAAGACTGAGACGTTTTTGTTTTAGCTCATCTCAGCATGTTTTCTGTATCACAGACATTTAATTAGTGTGCTGTAACAACAGGTAGAAAACTCTGCCTCTCTCTCTGACCCTGAACGAGTTGTTTTTGTGCCTAAACCAAAGCAACAAATACCAGTGTGTTGCCCTGGCGGTCACTAACAAACAACACTGAGGCAGCTAATGTTGACTTTTTACAGTTAAAGTTGTGTTTTCTGCTGCTGTGTGCTGAAAACAGAAGTGAGAGTTTATGAGAGAGGAAACCAGAGAAAGTGAGTGTTATCTATTAGATGTGAAGCTCTTTGAGCTCCTCTGGTTTTATATCACAGAGCTCCACAGTCTTTACTGTATCTCTCTGTGTTATGGCACACATCAGCAACTTTCAGATTTTTTTCTTTTTCTCTCTCGGAGCTGGATTCTCGAGGCGCTTTGTGAAATAGAGTCTTGTTATGAAGCACCAAGAAGAAGAAGGAGGAGGAGGATGATGAGGGCGTAGTGTGTCGAATTAAACCCGTCTGTCTGCGCTGGAAGACAAACCACTCTCTGTGTTTTTAATACAGCTGTAATATAATGGAGTGAAACTGACCCTTGTTTGTGTATTATAACACTCGAGGCGTGTACAGCAGCAGTTTCCATTTCAGGATTGTGTGGTTGTCACAGCAGGGGTAAAGACGGATTGTCGTTTGTGTTTTCTTCTCCTTCAGAGCTGCCTTTGTGTTCGTAACAAACATGAATTTCTTTTGTTTTCTTAAACAAATGCATAAAAAACATTCCATTCAGACAAACAAGTAGATGTCGTCTTTTTTTTTGTTTGTTAGTTTTTTTTTTTTTGTCGTACGTACAGTTTAAGCTGCTCTGGTGCTCCCCCTAGAGGCCTGGAGGATTTCTGCTGCGTGGACTGCAGCGATTTTTCTGCTGCATTATTGCATTGTTTGTGTTTTGGTTGTTCGGTGTTGGTTGCGTGTGTGTATTTGCAGCAGGTTTGTGCCTTTGCGTGTTGTGTGTATTCTGTCGTTTTGTGTGCTGGGTTGCGTTATATGTGTTTTTTTTTTGTTACAGGTATCTGGTTGCGTCGTTGTGTGTATTCAGTTGCCTTGGTGTTTGCTGTGTTGTCCCTCGTCAGCCACCGTACCGTGCTGTTGTTGTACAGTAAGTCAAACATTAAACTCAACTCTGTGTTTTCGAATGAGTCGTCAGATTTAAATCTGAATTTAAAGACTCAGACGCCTCCCCCTCTCCTCCTCCTCTTCCTCTTCCTCTTCCTCCTCCGTCGTCGTCTGAAAACGTCAGACAGGAGTCAGGTCGAGCCCCTGCTGCTCGGCCTGTGAAACCCCGGCCGCGCTCTCCTGTCATCCGCGTAATCGAGTTGAACAGTAGCACGCTGTCTCATGTCTAATGTAGGAGCCGGGGCGGCCGCTCAGATGCTCAAACAGCCGAGGATCTGGGTCAGACCGAGACGAGACGGAGGGGACAGCTCGCAGTTTTGCTTTTACCCCCTTCTCTCCCGGAAAAAACATCAATAATGTCACAGTGTGTTTGTTAGCGGAGTTTTTCACGATCAATCATTTCCCGACAATTTAGTCGTCAGTTTCTGTCGCCTGCGGTCTGTTTGGACTGTCAGGACGTGACAGAGGACGACGACTGGAGGAAATCGATTGTTTTTGTTTAGAAAAAATAAAAAATAAAAATCTATTTGTGCTGCATTTGAATACAGGGACACACTCTGCATCCTGAATCAAGAAGCTGCTTGTTCCTCCTAAAAACAAACATGGCTTCCAGGACAGTTGAAGGAGCCCTGGTTCTTCCTCCACTGTCTGCTGCAGTCAAGAGAAGAAGAAGAAGAGTAGAAAAAGGGAATAGACGTAGAGAGAGAGAGAGTAGAAAATATCCACCTCTCCTGCATCAGACGGAATAAATGAGATCTGATCAGATAAATACACTCATCCGTCCGTCCATCCCATCGTTGATGGACCAGAGTCAGCGCTCAGCAGCAGGTGATGGAAATAGATCCTGTGTTTCTCGTCGTTGCACCTGGAGCAGCGTTACCGTGGAAACGACAACAAGTTTTGCACGGGAAGCGAGAAATGTCAACGTTTGAGGCTCCTGAGCTC
>NW_026116439.1:0-27905 GCF_001640805.2 Lates calcarifer
TAACAGTTTGCCATGAGCTTAACCAGCGTGCTGTGCTTCGTGTTAAACATGTCATGAGACTGTGGACAACGTTTGAGCCAGCTTTGACATCTGCAGATATGAGTTTCTGAAGAGGGCCTGCTGAGGTTAGATGTGCTGAATAATATCCATTTTCATATCAGAAAAAACACTGCATTAAACATTGTCTTAGCTCACTGAGCTGAGGTCAACAGGTAATATAACCAACCTGTGAGGTGGCTCACCCCCGTAAGATAAACACATAAATGATCCCTGATAGAACCGATAATTAAAGGCACATCAGTGACAGGGAATGCTATTAAAACTAAACTATAAACTGGTGACATTAACTGCAAAAGAAGATTTTTATTGATACATTTCAGGTAGAATTAGTTTTCAATAAGGAAAATGCTGTAAGAAACCTGAATTTGTTGCAACAAATTTAAAATAAAAGCTTTTATGCTAATTATTTTCTGTGATAATATTTTTCAGAGCTCATCATCTGTGACAGCTCTTGGCTCTCCTGACTGTAACCTCCCTGTGGCAGCTTCTCACAGACTCAATCAACTCCTCTTCCCCTCCCCCCTCAAACACACACACACAGACACACACACACAGAGACCCCCTTCCAAAAACCCATCAAAGAGTAATACAATGGCTCCATCTGTAGGATAAAGTAGAGAGTCGCAACAGGAAGTTACCCCCAAAATCTGAGGTTTCAAACAGGAAGTTGGGTTTCCGAACTTTGACGGGCCAGAACCGGCACACGCTTCGACCCAAACTCACAATTTTCGGAGGACTTCTTCCAAAAATTGTCAAGGAGGGGCTGACAACATTTGAAGTGAATCTGGTCACCCCCGTCTAGAAACTGGACATCACACTATAAAATATGTCATTTCCTGCTATAAATAGGTGGCGCTACAACAATTGTATGAATATTGACATATGGATGTGTGCAGATAGGTACCATTAACAATCCTGTAAAGTTTGATGCAGTTTGGACAAAGTATGGCCGAAATATAGCAAAAATAAAGCAACTTCCTGTTTCGTGGCGAGTAATCGAACTTTGAGGGGCCATAACTTCCACGCCCTTCAACAAAAACTCAAAATCTGCCGCAATTTAACATCGTCTATGTCTTAAGAACATACTATTAAGTTTTGAAGTCAATGGGATAATGCGTCTAGGACTAGTTCGCGTTCAAGCGACCCCTGGAAATGGCCAAAAACACACAATTTTTTCACCTTCCGGTCAAAATAAAAATACTTTCTGTTGGGTTTAGAATATGGCTCCAAGAGACTTTTTGGTGCGTCATGGGATGTTACATATGTGTGCAGATTTTCAGATTTTTAGGCGCAACGGGCTTGAGGGGCTGTTCCGTTTAAAAATGTAGGTGGCGCTACCGAGGGCATTTTACCACGCCCATGCTCAAGACCCCTAAATTATTAAATTTTTCGCCGTGCCTGACGCGTCTGCAAATTTTGGTAAGTTTTCACGCATGTTAAGGCCCTCAAAAAGCCGATCTAAGAGGCGGAAAAAGAAGAAAAAAATAATAATAATAATAATAATAATAATAATAATAATAATAAACAGACCGAAAACAAGAGGGTCCTTGCAACTCGTTGCATGGCCCCGTTGGGCCCACGCAACTCGTTGCTCGGGCCCTAATTAAAGCTGCGAGCAGCGTTGAACGGGCCCTCGCACCCGGCGTCCGTCGGGGGAGCGGCGACCGCGGGACCCCGGCAACCGCGGGGTCAACGCAGGTCGCAGGGCACACGCTGGCGTAACAGTTCACACTTCCCAGATGTAAAAATTTTAAATAAAAGCTTTTATGCTAATTATTTTCTGTGATAATATTATTCAGAGCTCATCATCTGTGACAGATCATGGCTCTATTGACTGTAACCTCCCTGTGGCAGCTTCTCACAGACACAATCAACTCCTCTTCCCCTCCCCCCTCAGACACACACAGACACACACACACAGAGACCCCCTTCCAAAAACCCATCAAAGAGTAATACAATGGCTCCATCTGTAGGATAAAGTAGAGAGTCGCAACAGGAAGTTACCCCAAAATCTGAGGTTTCAAACAGGAAGTTGGGTTTCCGAACTTTGACGGGCCAGAACCGGCACACGCTTCGACCCAAACTCACAATTTTCGGAGCCAGTCTTCCAAAAATCCTTAAGTCTGTCCTGACAACATTTGAAGTGAATCTGGTCACCCGTCTAGAAACTGGACATCACACTATAAAATATGTCATTTCCTGCTATAAATAGGTGGTGCTACAACAATTGTATGAATATTGACATATGGATGTGTGCAGATAGGTACCATTAACAATCCTGTAAAGTTTGATGCAGTTTGGACAAAGTATGGCCGAAATATAGCAAATTTAAAGCAACTTCCTGTTTTGTGGCGAGTGATCGAACTTTGAGGGGCCATAACTTCCACGCCCTTCAATGAAAAGTCCGAAACTTTTGCAATTTAACTTCGTCTATGTCTTAAGAACAAATTATCAAATTTTGAAGTCAATCGGATAATGCGTCTAGGACTAGTTCGCGTTCAAGCGACCCCTGGAAATGGCCAAAAACACACAATTTTTTCACCTTCCGGTCAAAATAAAAATACTTTCTGTTGGGTTTAGAATATGGCTCCAAGAGACTTTTTGGTGCGTCATGGGATGTTACATATGTGTGCAGATTTTCAGATTTTTAGGCGCAACGGGCTTGAGGGGCTGTTCCGTTAAAAATGTAGGTGGCGCTACCGAGGCCATTTTGCCACACCCATGCTCAAGACCCCTAAATTTCTTAAATTTTCGCCGTGCCTGACGCGTCTGCAAATTTTCAGGAGTTTTGACGCATTTTAAGGCCCTCAAAAAGGCGATCAAAGAGGCGGAAAAAGAAGAAAAAAAATAATAATAATAATAATTAAAGCTGCGAGCAGCGTTGAACGGGCCCTCGCACCCGGCGCCCGTCGGGGAGCGGCGACCGCGGGACCCCGGCAACCGCGGGGTCAACGCAGGTCGCAGGGCACACGCTGGCGTAACAGTTCACACTTCCCAGATGTAAAAATTTTAAATAAAAGCTTTTATGCTAATTATTTTCTGTGATAATATTATTCAGAGCTCATCATCTGTGACAGATCATGGCTCTATTGACTGTAACCTCCCTGTGGCAGCTTCTCACAGACACAATCAACTCCTCTTCCCCTCCCCCCTCAGACACACACAGACACACACACACAGAGACCCCCTTCCAAAAACCCATCAAAGAGTAATACAATGGCTCCATCTGTAGGATAAAGTAGAGAGTCGCAACAGGAAGTTACCCCAAAATCTGAGGTTTCAAACAGGAAGTTGGGTTTCCGAACTTTGACGGGCCAGAACCGGCACACGCTTCGACCCAAACTCACAATTTTCGGAGCCAGTCTTCCAAAAATCCTTAAGTCTGTCCTGACAACATTTGAAGTGAATCTGGTCACCCGTCTAGAAACTGGACATCACACTATAAAATATGTCATTTCCTGCTATAAATAGGTGGTGCTACAACAATTGTATGAATATTGACATATGGATGTGTGCAGATAGGTACCATTAACAATCCTGTAAAGTTTGATGCAGTTTGGACAAAGTATGGCCGAAATATAGCAAATTTAAAGCAACTTCCTGTTTTGTGGCGAGTGATCGAACTTTGAGGGGCCATAACTTCCACGCCCTTCAATGAAAAGTCCGAAACTTTTGCAATTTAACTTCGTCTATGTCTTAAGAACAAATTATCAAATTTTGAAGTCAATCGGATAATGCGTCTAGGACTAGTTCGCGTTCAAGCGACCCCTGGAAATGGCCAAAAACACACAATTTTTTCACCTTCCGGTCAAAATAAAAATACTTTCTGTTGGGTTTAGAATATGGCTCCAAGAGACTTTTTGGTGCGTCATGGGATGTTACATATGTGTGCAGATTTTCAGATTTTTAGGCGCAACGGGCTTGAGGGGCTGTTCCGTTAAAAATGTAGGTGGCGCTACCGAGGCCATTTTGCCACACCCATGCTCAAGACCCCTAAATTCTTAAATTTTTCGCCGTGCCTGACGCGTCTGCAAATTTTCAGGAGTTTTGACGCATGTTAAGGCCCTCAAAAAGGCGATCAAAGAGGCGGAAAAAGAAGAAAAAAAATAATAATAATAATAATAATTAAAGCTGCGAGCAGCGTTGAACGGGCCCTCGCACCCGGCGTCCGTCGGGGGAGCGGCGACCGCGGGACCCCGGCAACCGCGGGGTCAACGCAGGTCGCAGGGCACACGCTGGCGTAACAGTTCACACTTCCCAGATGTAAAAATTTTAAATAAAAGCTTTTATGCTAATTATTTTCTGTGATAATATTATTCAGAGCTCATCATCTGTGACAGATCATGGCTCTATTGACTGTAACCTCCCTGTGGCAGCTTCTCACAGACACAATCAACTCCTCTTCCCCTCCCCCCTCAGACACACACAGACACACACACACAGAGACCCCCTTCCAAAAACCCATCAAAGAGTAATACAATGGCTCCATCTGTAGGATAAAGTAGAGAGTCGCAACAGGAAGTTACCCCAAAATCTGAGGTTTCAAACAGGAAGTTGGGTTTCCGAACTTTGACGGGCCAGAACCGGCACACGCTTCGACCCAAACTCACAATTTTCGGAGCCAGTCTTCCAAAAATCCTTAAGTCTGTCCTGACAACATTTGAAGTGAATCTGGTCACCCGTCTAGAAACTGGACATCACACTATAAAATATGTCATTTCCTGCTATAAATAGGTGGTGCTACAACAATTGTATGAATATTGACATATGGATGTGTGCAGATAGGTACCATTAACAATCCTGTAAAGTTTGATGCAGTTTGGACAAAGTATGGCCGAAATATAGCAAATTTAAAGCAACTTCCTGTTTTGTGGCGAGTGATCGAACTTTGAGGGGCCATAACTTCCACGCCCTTCAATGAAAAGTCCGAAACTTTTGCAATTTAACTTCGTCTATGTCTTAAGAACAAATTATCAAATTTTGAAGTCAATCGGATAATGCGTCTAGGACTAGTTCGCGTTCAAGCGACCCCTGGAAATGGCCAAAAACACACAATTTTTTCACCTTCCGGTCAAAATAAAAATACTTTCTGTTGGGTTTAGAATATGGCTCCAAGAGACTTTTTGGTGCGTCATGGGATGTTACATATGTGTGCAGATTTTCAGATTTTTAGGCGCAACGGGCTTGAGGGGCTGTTCCGTTAAAAATGTAGGTGGCGCTACCGAGGCCATTTTGCCACACCCATGCTCAAGACCCCTAAATTCTTAAATTTTTCGCCGTGCCTGACGCGTCTGCAAATTTTCAGGAGTTTTGACGCATTTTAAGGCCCTCAAAAAGGCGATCAAAGAGGCGGAAAAAGAAGAAAAAAAATAATAATAATAATAATAATAATAAATCCTTGCAACTCGTTGCATGGCCCGTTGGGCCACGCAACTCGTTGCTCGGCCCTAATAATAATAAGGGTCCTTGCAACTCGTTGCATGGCCCCGTTGGGCCCACGCAACTCGTTGCTCGGGCCCTAATTAAAGCTGCGAGCAGCGTTGAACGGGCCCTCGCACCCGGCGCCCGTCGGGGGAGCGGCGACCGCGGGACCCCGGCAACCGCGGGGTCAACGCAGGTCGCAGGGCACACGCTGGCGTAACAGTTCACACTTCCGAGATGTAAAAATTTTAAATAAAAGCTTTTACGCTAATTATTTTCTGTGATAATATTTTTCAGAGCTCATCATCTGTGACAGCTCTTGGCTCTCTTGACTGTAACCTCCCTGTGGCAGCTTCTCACAGACTCAATCAACTCCTCTTCCCCTCCCCCCTCAAACACAAACACAAACACACACACACACACACACACACACACACACACAGATACCCCCTCCCAAAAGGAGATAAAACTCAGTTTTAACTTGAGTTTAAAAGCTTTGAGCTTTGAGCAAAAGCATTTTTTTAAGTTCTGTTATTGGGTGCATATATAAATCATTTATGCTTAAACAAGGCTTATAATGAAGTTATTTGAACAGTGAATATCTCATCTGCCTAAAGTCAGGGCGAAGCCACTAACCAGCTGTAGGGATGGGTATCATTAGGATTTTATCTTTATCCATACAGACCCCTATCAGTCCAGCTCAGACTGTTACTGGTTTAAGAGAGTGAAGTTTATAGCAATTTGCAAAATTTGGAGATTAGTGACAAACTAACCAGTTAGACTACATACAGACAAGCTTTCATTTTAGCTGTTAGTAACAGTTTGCCATGAGCTTAACCAGCGTGCTGTGCTTCCTGTTAAACATGTTATGAGACTGTGGACAAGGCTGAAAATATTACTTTACTAACTACTTGCCGAACAGGCGCTTTGACAAAGAAAAGGTAAAGGCCAGCAGCTTTTACTTTTCAATGCACTTGTCGTCAACTTGAGTGGCTTATATTCAGCTGGTTCACCTCGACGCCCGTGGACCTAGTGCACTTTTCCTGTCGCCGTACACTGAGTAACACGAAAAAATCAGCTGACCCCGTGTGAAATTTCCTAACTGATCAAAACCAAACTGTAAAGACAGCATCAATCCACGCTCAGCTTTGGTCAAGGGGAGACATATGGGAGAAGATGAGTAGAGAGATGGAAAGAAACAGAAAGGGTGATGGAGAAAGATTACATGAATTCAAAATAACCTACAATTCCTTAAAATTAATTTGAAGCCAGTTTAATTTTTTGAGCCAGCTTTGACATCTGCAGATATGAGTTTCTGAAGAGGGGCCTGCTGAGGTTAGATGTGCTGAATAATATCCATTTTCATATCAGAAAAAACACTGCATTAAACATTGTCTTAGCTCACTGAGCTGAGGTCAACAGGTAATATAACCAACCTGTGAGGTGGCTCACCCCCGTAAGATAAACACATAAATGATCCCTGATAGAACCGATAATTAAAGGCACATCAGTGACAGGGAATGCTATTAAAACTAAACTATAAACTGGTGACATTAACTGCAAAAGAAGATTTTTATTGATACATTTCAGGTAGAATTTAGTTTTCAATAAGGAAAATGCTGTAAGAAACCTGAATTTGTTGCAACAAATTTAAAATAAAAGCTTTTATGCTAATTATTTTCTGTGATAATATTTTTCAGAACTCATCATCTGTGACAGCTCATGGCTCTCTTGACTGTAACCTCCCTGTGGCAGCTTCTCACAGACTCAATCAACTCCTCTTCCCCTCCCCCCTCAAACACACACACACAGACACACACACACAGAGACCCCCTTCCAAAAACCCATCAAAGAGTAATACAATGGCTCCATCTGTAGGATAAAGTAGAGAGTCGCAACAGGAAGTTACCCCAAAATCTGAGGTTTCAAACAGGAAGTTGGGTTTCCGAACTTTGACGGGCCAGAACCGGCACACGCTTCGACCCAAACTCACAATTTTCGGAGCCAGTCTTCCAAAAATTGTCAAGGAGGGGCTGACAACATTTGAAGTGAATCTGGTCACCCGTCTAGAAACTGGACATCACACTATAAAATATGTCATTTCCTGCTATAAATAGGTGGCGCTACAACAATTGTATGAATATTGACATATGGATGTGTGCAGATAGGTACCATTAACAATCCTGTAAAGTTTGATGCAGTTTGGACAAAGTATGGCCGAAATATAGCAAAAATAAAGCAACTTCCTGTTTCGTGGCGAGTAATCGAACTTTGAGGGGCCATAACTTCCACGCCCTTCAACAAAAACTCAAAATCTGCCGCAATTTAACATCGTCTATGTCTTAAGAACATACTATTAAGTTTTGAAGTCAATCGGATAATGCGTCTAGGACTAGTTCGCGTTCAAGCGACCCCTGGAAATGGCCAAAAACACACAATTTTTTCACCTTCCGGTCAAAATAAAAATACTTTCTGTTGGGTTTAGAATATGGCTCCAAGAGACTTTTTGGTGCGTCATGGGATGTTACATATGTGTGCAGATTTTCAGATTTTTAGGCGCAACGGGCTTGAGGGGCTGTTCCGTTTAAAAATGTAGGTGGCGCTACCGAGGGCATTTTACCACGCCCATGCTCAAGACCCCTAAATTATTAAATTTTTCGCCGTGCCTGACGCGTCTGCAAATTTTGGTAAGTTTTCACGCATGTTAAGGCCCTCAAAAAGCCGATCTAAGAGGCGGAAAAAGAAGAAAAAAAATAATAATAATAATAATAATAATAATAATAATAATAATAAACAGACCGAAAACAAGAGGGTCCTTGCAACTCGTTGCATGGCCCCGTTGGGCCCACGCAACCGTGCTCGGGCCCTAATTAAAGCTGCGAGCAGCGTTGAACGGGCCCTCGCACCCGGCGCCCGTCGGGGGAGCGGCGACCGCGGGACCCCGGCAACCGCGGGGTCAACGCAGGTCGCAGGGCACACGCTGGCGTAACAGTTCACACTTCCCAGATGTAAAAATTTTAAATAAAAGCTTTTATGCTAATTATTTTCTGTGATAATATTATTCAGAGCTCATCATCTGTGACAGCTCATGGCTCTCTTGACTGTAACCTCCCTGTGGCAGCTTCTCACAGACACAATCAACTCCTCTTCCCCTCCCCCCTCAGACACACACAGACACACACACACACAGAGACCCCCTTCCAAAAACCCATCAAAGAGTAATACAATGGCTCCATCTGTAGGATAAAGTAGAGAGTCGCAACAGGAAGTTACCCCAAAATCTGAGGTTTCAAACAGGAAGTTGGGTTTCCGAACTTTGACGGGCCAGAACCGGCACACGCTTCGACCAAAACTCACAATTTTCGGAGCCAGTCTTCCAAAAATCCTTAAGTCTGTCCTGACAACATTTGAAGTGAATCTGGTCACCCGTCTAGAAACTGGACATCACACTATAAAATATGTCATTTCCTGCTATAAATAGGTGGTGCTACAACAATTGTATGAATATTGACATATGGATGTGTGCAGATAGGTACCATTAACAATCCTGTAAAGTTTGATGCAGTTTGGACAAAGTATGGCCGAAATATAGCAAATTTAAAGCAACTTCCTGTTTTGTGGCGAGTGATCGAACTTTGAGGGGCCATAACTTCCACGCCCTTCAATGAAAAGTCCGAAACTTTTGCAATTTAACTTCGTCTATGTCTTAAGAACAAATTATCAAATTTTGAAGTCAATCGGATAATGCGTCTAGGACTAGTTCGCGTTCAAGCGACCCCTGGAAATGGCCAAAAACACACAATTTTTTCACCTTCCGGTCAAAATAAAAATACTTTCTGTTGGGTTTAGAATATGGCTCCAAGAGACTTTTTGGTGCGTCATGGGATGTTACATATGTGTGCAGATTTTCAGATTTTTAGGCGCAACGGGCTTGAGGGGCTGTTCCGTTAAAAATGTAGGTGGCGCTACCGAGGCCATTTTGCCACACCCATGCTCAAGACCCCTAAATTCTTAAATTTTTCGCCGTGCCTGACGCGTCTGCAAATTTTCAGGAGTTTTGACGCATGTTAAGGCCCTCAAAAAGGCGATCAAAGAGGCGGAAAAAGAAGAAAAAAAATAATAATAATAATAATTAAAGCTGCGAGCAGCGTTGAACGGGCCCTCGCACCCGGCGCCCGTCGGGGGAGCGGCGACCGCGGGACCCCGGCAACCGCGGGGTCAACGCAGGTCGCAGGGCACACGCTGGCGTAACAGTTCACACTTCCCAGATGTAAAAATTTTAAATAAAAGCTTTTATGCTAATTATTTTCTGTGATAATATTATTCAGAGCTCATCATCTGTGACAGCTCATGGCTCTCCTGACTGTAACCTCTCCTGTGGCAGCTTCTCACAGACTCAATCAACTCCTCTTCCCCTCCCCCCTCAGACACACACAGACACACACACACAGAGACCCCCTTCCAAAAACCCATCAAAGAGTAATACAATGGCTCCATCTGTAGGATAAAGTAGAGAGTCGCAACAGGAAGTTACCCCAAAATCTGAGGTTTCAAACAGGAAGTTGGGTTTCCGAACTTTGACGGGCCAGAACCGGCACACGCTTCGACCCAAACTCACAATTTTCGGAGCCAGTCTTCCAAAAATCCTTAAGTCTGTCCTGACAACATTTGAAGTGAATCTGGTCACCCGTCTAGAAACTGGACATCACACTATAAAATATGTCATTTCCTGCTATAAATAGGTGGTGCTACAACAATTGTATGAATATTGACATATGGATGTGTGCAGATAGGTACCATTAACAATCCTGTAAAGTTTGATGCAGTTTGGACAAAGTATGGCCGAAATATAGCAAATTTAAAGCAACTTCCTGTTTTGTGGCGAGTGATCGAACTTTGAGGGGCCATAACTTCCACGCCCTTCAATGAAAAGTCCGAAACTTTTGCAATTTAACTTCGTCTATGTCTTAAGAACAAATTATCAAATTTTGAAGTCAATCGGATAATGCGTCTAGGACTAGTTCGCGTTCAAGCGACCCCTGGAAATGGCCAAAAACACACAATTTTTTCACCTTCCGGTCAAAATAAAAATACTTTCTGTTGGGTTTAGAATATGGCTCCAAGAGACTTTTTGGTGCGTCATGGGATGTTACATATGTGTGCAGATTTTCAGATTTTTAGGCGCAACGGGCTTGAGGGGCTGTTCCGTTAAAAATGTAGGTGGCGCTACCGAGGCCATTTTGCCACACCCATGCTCAAGACCCCTAAATTCTTAAATTTTTCGCCGTGCCTGACGCGTCTGCAAATTTTCAGGAGTTTTGACGCATTTTAAGGCCCTCAAAAAGGCGATCAAAGAGGCGGAAAAAGAAGAAAAAAAATAATAATAATAATAATAATAATAAACCGAACGAAAACAAGAGGGTCCTTGCAACTCGTTGCATGGCCCCGTTGGGCCCACGCAACTCGTTGCTCGGGCCCTAATTAAAGCTGCGAGCAGCGTTGAACGGGCCCTCGCACCCGGCGCCCGTCGGGGGAGCGGCGACCGCGGGACCCCGGCAACCGCGGGGTCAACGCAGGTCGCAGGGCACACGCTGGCGTAACAGTTCACACTTCCGAGATGTAAAAATTTTAAATAAAAGCTTTTATGCTAATTATTTTCTGTGATAATATTTTTCAGAGCTCATCATCTGTGACAGCTCTTGGCTCTCCTGACTGTAACCTCTCTGTGGCAGCTTCTCACAGACTCAATCAACTCCTCTTCCCCTCCCCCCTCAAACACAAACACAAACACACACACACACACACACAGATACCCCCTCCCAAAAGGAGATAAAACTCAGTTTTAACTTGAGTTTACAAGCTTTGAGCTTTGAGCAAAAGCATTTTTTTGCAAGTTCTGTTATTGGGTGCATATATAAATCATTTATGCTTAAACAAGGCTTATAATGAAGTTATTTGAACAGTGAATATCTCATCTGCCTAAAGTCAGGGCGAAGCCACTAACCAGCTGTAGGGATGGGTATCATTAGGATTTTATCTTTATCCATACAGACCCCTATCAGTCCAGCTCAGACTGTTACTGGTTTAAGAGAGTGAAGTTTATAGCAATTTGCAAAATTTGGAGATTAGTGACAAACTAACCAGTTAGACTACATACAGACAAGCTTTCATTTTAGCTGTTAGTAACAGTTTGCCATGAGCTTAACCAGCGTGCTGTGCTTCGTGTTAAACATGTCATGAGACTGTGGACAACGCTGAAAATATTACTTTACTAACTACTGGCCGAACAGGCGCTTTTACAAAGAAAAGGTAAAGGCCAGCAGCTTTTACTTTTCAATGCACTTGTCGTCAACTTGAGTGGCTTATATTCAGCTGGTTCACCTCGACGCCGGTGGACCTAGTGCACTTTTCCTGTCGCCGTACACTGAGTAACACGAAAAAAATCAGCTGACCCCGTGTGAAATTTCCTAACTGATCAAAACCAAACTGTAAAGACAGCATCAATCCACGCTCAGCTTTGGTCAAGGGGAGACATATGGTAAGATTACATGAATTCATGTAATCTTCTTTGAGGCTACAATTTCAGACTTAACTAAGTCATTCACTAGTGTCTTGGCAGCGTTTATGGGTTCTTTAGACAGGTCTCTCACTGGTTTTCTTTCCAGGGTCATTGAAATCTTTGGCTTCCTACCTCTGCCAGGCTTGTTCTGCACAGTGTGGCTCTCCTTGAATTTCTCGGTGACGTTTCTCATTTGAGTTCTTGACGCTTGGAAACTGTTATAACTTTGTATATCCTTCTCCTGCTTCCTGAGCATCGACAATTCTTCAAGTCTACAGTGATTTCCTTAGTTTTTGGCATGATGCTTTCTCAAGTGACAGCTCAAATCTTAACTGAAGTTTTTATCCCGCGTGTAAAGCAGCTCTTGGCTCTCCTGACTGTAACCTCTCTGTGGCAGCTTCTCACAGACTCAATCAACTCCTCTTCCCCTCCCCCTCAAAACAAACACAAACACACACACACACACACACACACACACACACAGAGACCCCCTTCCAAAAACCCATCAAAGAGTAATACAATGGCTCCATCTATAGGATAAAGTAGAGAGTCGCAACAGGAAGTTACCCCAAAATCTGAGGTTTCAAACAGGAAGTTGGGTTTCTGAACTTTGACGGGCCAGAACCGGCACACGCTTCGACCAAAACTCACAATTTTCGGAGCCAGTCTTCCAAAAAATCCTCAAGGAGGGGCTGACAACATTTGAAGTGAATCTGGTCACCCGTCTAGAAACTGGACATCACACTATAAAATATGTCATTTCCTGCTATAAATAGGTGGCGCTACAACAATTGTATGAATATTGACATATGGATGTGTGCAGATAGGTACCATTAACAATCCTGTAAAGTTTGATGCAGTTTGGACAAAGTATGGCCGAAATATAGCAAATATAAAGCAACTTCCTGTTTCGTTGCGAGTAATCGAACTTTGAGGGGCCATAACTTCCACGCCCTTCAATGAAAAGTCCGAAACTTTTGCAATTTAACTTCGTCTATGTCTTAAGAACAAATTATCAAATTTTGAAGTCAATCGGATAATGCGTCTAGGACTAGTTCGCGTTCAAGCGACCCCTGGAAATGGCCAAAAACACACAATTTTTTCACCTTCCGGTCAAAATAAAAATACTTTCTGTTGGGTTTAGAATATGGCTCCAAGAGACTTTTTGGTGCGTCATGGGATGTTACATATGTGTGCAGATTTTCAGATTTTTAGGCGCAACGGGCTTGAGGGGCTGTTCCGTTTAAAAATGTAGGTGGCGCTACCGAGGCCATTTTGCCACACCCATGCTCAAGACCCCTAAATTCTTAAATTTTTCGCCGTGCCTGACGCGTCTGCAAATTTTCAGGAGTTTTGACGCATGTTAAGGCCTTCAAAAAGGCGATCAAAGAGGCGGAAAAAGAAGAAAAAAAATAATAATAATAATAATTAAAGCTGCGAGCAGCGTTGAACGGGCCCTCGCACCCGGCGCCCGTCGGGGGAGCGGCGACCGCGGGACCCCGGCAACCGCGGGGTCAACGCAGGTCGCAGGGCACACGCTGGCGTAACAGTTCACACTTCCCAGATGTTAAAATTTTAAATAAAAGCTTTTACGCTAATTATTTTCTGTGATAATATTTTTCAGAGCTCATCATCTGTGACAGCTCTTGGCTCTCTTGACTGTAACCTCTCTGTGGCAGCTTCTCACAGACTCAATCAACTCCTCTTCCCCTCCCCCTCAAACACAAACACAAACACACCCACACACACACACACAAACACACAGAGAAATACCCCCTCCCAAAAGGAGATAAAACTCAGTTTTAACTTGAGTTTACAAGCTTTGAGCTTTGAGCAAAAGCATTTTTTTAAGTTCTGTTATTGGGTGCATATATAAATCATTTATGCTTAAACAAGGCTTATAATGAAGTTATTTGAACAGTGAATATCTCATCTGCCTAAAGTCAGGGCGACGCCACTAACCAGCTGTAGGGATGGGTATCATTAGGATTTTATCTTTATCCATACAGACCCCTATCAGTCCAGCTCAGACTGTTACTGGTTTAAGAGAGTGAAGTTTATAGCAATTTGCAAAATTTGGAGATTAGTGACAAACTAACCAGTTAGACTACATACAGACAAGCTTTCATTTTAGCTGTTAGTAACAGTTTGCCATGAGCTTAACCAGCGTGCTGTGCTTCCTGTTAAACATGTCATGAGACTGTGGACAACGCTGAAAATATTACTTTACTAACTACTGGCCAAACAGGCGCTTTGACAAAGAAAAGGTAAAGGCCAGCAGCTTTTACTTTTCAATGCACTTGTCGTCAACTTGAGTGGCTTATATTCAGCTGGTTCACCTCGACGCTGGAGGACCTAGTGAACTTTTCCTGTCGCCGTACACTGAGTAAGACGAAAAAATCAGCTGACCCCGTGTGAAATTTCCTAACTGATCAAAACCAAACTGTAAAGACAGCATCAATCCACGCTCAGCTTTGGTCAAGGGGAGACATATGGTAAGATTACATGAATTCATGTAATCTTCTTTGAGACTACAATTTCAGACTTAACTAAGTCATTCACTAGTGTCTTGGCAGCGTTTATGGGTTCTTTAGACAGGTCTCTAACTGGTTTTCTTTCCAGGGTCATTGAAATCTTTGGCTTCCTACCTCTGCCAGGCTTGTTCTGCACAGTGTGGCTCTCCTTGAATTTCTCGGTGATGCTTCTCATTTGAGTTCTTGACGCTTGGAAATGCTGTGATAACTTTGTATATCCTTCTCCTGCTTCCTGAGCATCGACAATTCTTTTCTTCAAGTCTACAGTGATTTCCTTAGTTTTTGGCATGATGCTTTCTCAAGTGACAGCTCAAATCTTAACTGAAGTTTTTATCCCGCGTGTAAAGCAGCTCTTGGCTCTCCTGACTGTAACCTCTCTGTGGCAGCTTCTCACAGACTCAATCAACTCCTCTTCCCCTCCCCCCTCAAACACAAACACAAACACACACACACACACACACACACACACAGAGACCCCCTTCCAAAAACCCATCAAAGAGTAATACAATGGCTCCATCTATAGGATAAAGTAGAGAGTCGCAACAGGAAGTTACCCCAAAATCTGAGGTTTCAAACAGGAAGTTGGGTTTCCGAACTTTGACGGGCCAGAACCGGCACACGCTTCGACCAAAACTCACAATTTTCGGAGCCAGTCTTCCAAAAATCGTCAAGGAGGGGCTGACAACATTTGAAGTGAATCTGGTCACCCGTCTAGAAACTGGACATCACACTATAAAATATGTCATTTCCTGCTATAAATAGGTGGTGCTACAACAATTGTATGAATATTGACATATGGATGTGTGCAGATAGGTACCATTAACAATCCTGTAAAGTTTGATGCAGTTTGGACAAAGTATGGCCGAAATATAGCAAATATAAAGCAACTTCCTGTTTCGTGGCGAGTAATCGAACTTTGAGGGGCCATAACTTCCACGCCCTTCAATGAAAAGTCCGAAACTTTTGCAATTTAACTTCGTCTATGTCTTAAGAACAAATTATCAAATTTTGAAGTCAATCGGATAATGCGTCTAGGACTAGTTCGCGTTCAAGCGACCCCTGGAAATGGCCAAAAACACACAATTTTTTCACCTTCCGGTCAAAATAAAAATACTTTCTGTTGGGTTTAGAATATGGCTCCAAGAGACTTTTTGGTGCGTCATGGGATGTTACATATGTGTGCAGATTTTCAGATTTTTAGGCGCAACGGGCTTGAGGGGCTGTTCCGTTAAAAATGTAGGTGGCGCTACCGAGGCCATTTTGCCACACCCATGCTCAAGACCCCTAAATTCTTAAATTTTTCGCCGTGCCTGACGCGTCTGCAAATTTTCAGGAGTTTTGACGCATGTTAAGGCCCTCAAAAAGGCGATCAAAGAGGCGGAAAAAGAAGAAAAAAAATAATAATAATAATAATAATAATAAACCGAACGAAAACAAGAGGGTCCTTGCAACTCGTTGCATGGCCCCGTTGGGCCACGCAACTCGTTGCTCGGGCCCTAATTAAAGCTGCGAGCAGCGTTGAACGGGCCCTCGCACCCGGCGTCCGTCAGGGGAGCGGCGACCGCGGGACCCCGGCAACCGCGGGGTCAACGCAGGTCGCAGGGCACACGCTGGCGTAACAGTTCACACTTCCCAGATGTAAAAATTTTAAATAAAAGCTTTTATGCTAATTATTTTCTGTGATAATATTATTCAGAGCTCATCATCTGTGACAGATCATGGCTCTATTGACTGTAACCTCCCTGTGGCAGCTTCTCACAGACACAATCAACTCCTCTTCCCCTCCCCCCTCAGACACACACAGACACACACACACAGAGACCCCCTTCCAAAAACCCATCAAAGAGTAATACAATGGCTCCATCTGTAGGATAAAGTAGAGAGTCGCAACAGGAAGTTACCCCAAAATCTGAGGTTTCAAACAGGAAGTTGGGTTTCCGAACTTTGACGGGCCAGAACCGGCACACGCTTCGACCCAAACTCACAATTTTCGGAGCCAGTCTTCCAAAAATCCTTAAGTCTGTCCTGACAACATTTGAAGTGAATCTGGTCACCCGTCTAGAAACTGGACATCACACTATAAAATATGTCATTTCCTGCTATAAATAGGTGGTGCTACAACAATTGTATGAATATTGACATATGGATGTGTGCAGATAGGTACCATTAACAATCCTGTAAAGTTTGATGCAGTTTGGACAAAGTATGGCCGAAATATAGCAAATTTAAAGCAACTTCCTGTTTTGTGGCGAGTGATCGAACTTTGAGGGGCCATAACTTCCACGCCCTTCAATGAAAAGTCCGAAACTTTTGCAATTTAACTTCGTCTATGTCTTAAGAACAAATTATCAAATTTTGAAGTCAATCGGATAATGCGTCTAGGACTAGTTCGCGTTCAAGCGACCCCTGGAAATGGCCAAAAACACACAATTTTTTCACCTTCCGGTCAAAATAAAAATACTTTCTGTTGGGTTTAGAATATGGCTCCAAGAGACTTTTTGGTGCGTCATGGGATGTTACATATGTGTGCAGATTTTCAGATTTTTAGGCGCAACGGGCTTGAGGGGCTGTTCCGTTAAAAATGTAGGTGGCGCTACCGAGGCCATTTTGCCACACCCATGCTCAAGACCCCTAAATTCTTAAATTTTTCGCCGTGCCTGACGCGTCTGCAAATTTTCAGGAGTTTTGACGCATTTTAAGGCCCTCAAAAAGGCGATCAAAGAGGCGGAAAAAGAAGAAAAAAAATAATAATAATAATAATTAAAGCTGCGAGCAGCGTTGAACGGGCCCTCGCACCCGGCGCCCGTCGGGGGAGCGGCGACCGCGGGACCCCGGCAACCGCGGGGTCAACGCAGGTCGCAGGGCACACGCTGGCGTAACAGTTCACACTTCCCAGATGTTAAAATTTTAAATAAAAGCTTTTACGCTAATTATTTTCTGTGATAATATTTTTCAGAGCTCATCATCTGTGACAGCTCTTGGCTCTCTTGACTGTAACCTCTCTGTGGCAGCTTCTCACAGACTCAATCAACTCCTCTTCCCCTCCCCCTCAAACACAAACACAAACACACCCACACACACACACACAAACACACAGAGAAATACCCCCTCCCAAAAGGAGATAAAACTCAGTTTTAACTTGAGTTTACAAGCTTTGAGCTTTGAGCAAAAGCATTTTTTTAAGTTCTGTTATTGGGTGCATATATAAATCATTTATGCTTAAACAAGGCTTATAATGAAGTTATTTGAACAGTGAATATCTCATCTGCCTAAAGTCAGGGCGAAGCCACTAACCAGCTGTAGGGATGGGTATCATTAGGATTTTATCTTTATCCATACAGACCCCTATCAGTCCAGCTCAGACTGTTACTGGTTTAAGAGAGTGAAGTTTATAGCAATTTGCAAAATTTGGAGATTAGTGACAAACTAACCAGTTAGACTACATACAGACAAGCTTTCATTTTAGCTGTTAGTAACAGTTTGCCATGAGCTTAACCAGCGTGCTGTGCTTCCTGTTAAACATGTCATGAGACTGTGGACAACGCTGAAAATATTACTTTACTAACTACTGGCCAAACAGGCGCTTTGACAAAGAAAAGGTAAAGGCCAGCAGCTTTTACTTTTCAATGCACTTGTCGTCAACTTGAGTGGCTTATATTCAGCTGGTTCACCTCGACGCTGGAGGACCTAGTGAACTTTTCCTGTCGCCGTACACTGAGTAAGACGAAAAAATCAGCTGACCCCGTGTGAAATTTCCTAACTGATCAAAACCAAACTGTAAAGACAGCATCAATCCACGCTCAGCTTTGGTCAAGGGGAGACATATGGTAAGATTACATGAATTCATGTAATCTTCTTTGAGACTACAATTTCAGACTTAACTAAGTCATTCACTAGTGTCTTGGCAGCGTTTATGGGTTCTTTAGACAGGTCTCTAACTGGTTTTCTTTCCAGGGTCATTGAAATCTTTGGCTTCCTACCTCTGCCAGGCTTGTTCTGCACAGTGTGGCTCTCCTTGAATTTCTCGGTGACGCTTCTCATTTGAGTTCTTGACGCTTGGAAATGCTGTTATAACTTTGTATATCCTTCTCCTGCTTCCTAAGCATCGACAATTCTTCAAGTCTACAGTGATTTCCTTAGTTTTTGGCATGATGCTTTCTCAAGTGACAGCTCAAATCTTAACTGAAGTTTTTATACCGCGTGTAAAGCAGCTCTTGGCTCTCCTGACTGTAACCTCTCTGTGGCAGCTTCTCACAGACTCAATCAACTCTTCTTCCCCTCCCCCCTCAAACACAAACACAAACACAAACACACACACACACACACACACACACAGACCACACACACAGAGACCCCCTTCCAAAAACCCATCAAAGAGTAATACAATGGCTCCATCTATAGGATAAAGTAGAGAGTCGCAACAGGAAGTTACCCCAAAATCTGAGGTTTCAAACAGGAAGTTGGGTTTCTGAACTTTGACGGGCCAGAACCGGCACACGCTTCGACCAAAACTCACAATTTTCGGAGCCAGTCTTCCAAAAAATCCTCAAGGAGGGGCTGACAACATTTGAAGTGAATCTGGTCACCCGTCTAGAAACTGGACATCACACTATAAAATATGTCATTTCCTGCTATAAATAGGTGGCGCTACAACAATTGTATGAATATTGACATATGGATGTGTGCAGATAGGTACCATTAACAATCCTGTAAAGTTTGATGCAGTTTGGACAAAGTATGGCCGAAATATAGCAAATATAAAGCAACTTCCTGTTTCGTGGCGAGTAATCGAACTTTGAGGGGCCATAACTTCCACGCCCTTCAATGAAAAGTCCGAAACTTTTGCCAATTTAACTTCGTCTATGTCTTAAGAACAAATTATCAAATTTTGAAGTCAATCGGATAATGCGTCTAGGACTAGTTCGCGTTCAAGCGACCCCTGGAAATGGCCAAAAACACACAATTTTTTCACCTTCCGGTCAAAATAAAAATACTTTCTGTTGGGTTTAGAATATGGCTCCAAGAGACTTTTTGGTGCGTCATGGGATGTTACATATGTGTGCAGATTTTCAGATTTTTAGGCGCAACGGGCTTGAGGGGCTGTTCCGTTTAAAAATGTAGGTGGCGCTACCGAGGCCATTTTGCCACACCCATGCTCAAGACCCCTAAATTCTTAAATTTTTCGCCGTGCCTGACGCGTCTGCAAATTTTCAGGAGTTTTGACGCATGTTAAGGCCCTCAAAAAGGCGATCAAAGAGGCGGAAAAAGAAGAAAAAAAATAATAATAATAATAATAATAATAAACCGAACGAAAACAAGAGGGTCCTTGCAACTCGTTGCATGGCCCCGTTGGGCCCACGCAACTCGTTGCTCGGGCCCTAATAATAATAATAATAATAAACGAACGAAAACAAGAGGGTCCTTGCAACTCGTTGCATGGCCCCGTTGGGCCCACGCAACTCGTTGCTCGGGCCCTAATTAAAGCTGCGAGCAGCGTTGAACGGGCCCTCGCACCCGGCGCCCGTCGGGGGAGCGGCGACCGCGGGACCCCGGCAACCGCGGGGTCAACGCAGGTCGCAGGGCACACGCTGGCGTAACAGTTCACACTTCCGAGATGTAAAAATTTTAAATAAAAGCTTTTACGCTAATTATTTTCTGTGATAATATTTTTCAGAGCTCATCATCTGTGACAGCTCTTGGCTCTCTTGACTGTAACCTCCCTGTGGCAGCTTCTCACAGACTCAATCAACTCCTCTTCCCCTCCCCCCTCAAACACAAACACAAACACACACACACACACACACACACACACACACACAGATACCCCCTCCCAAAAGGAGATAAAACTCAGTTTTAACTTGAGTTTAAAAGCTTTGAGCTTTGAGCAAAAGCATTTTTTTAAGTTCTGTTATTGGGTGCATATATAAATCATTTATGCTTAAACAAGGCTTATAATGAAGTTATTTGAACAGTGAATATCTCATCTGCCTAAAGTCAGGGCGAAGCCACTAACCAGCTGTAGGGATGGGTATCATTAGGATTTTATCTTTATCCATACAGACCCCTATCAGTCCAGCTCAGACTGTTACTGGTTTAAGAGAGTGAAGTTTATAGCAATTTGCAAAATTTGGAGATTAGTGACAAACTAACCAGTTAGACTACATACAGACAAGCTTTCATTTTAGCTGTTAGTAACAGTTTGCCATGAGCTTAACCAGCGTGCTGTGCTTCCTGTTAAACATGTTATGAGACTGTGGACAAGGCTGAAAATATTACTTTACTAACTACTTGCCGAACAGGCGCTTTGACAAAGAAAAGGTAAAGGCCAGCAGCTTTTACTTTTCAATGCACTTGTCGTCAACTTGAGTGGCTTATATTCAGCTGGTTCACCTCGACGCCCGTGGACCTAGTGCACTTTTCCTGTCGCCGTACACTGAGTAACACGAAAAAATCAGCTGACCCCGTGTGAAATTTCCTAACTGATCAAAACCAAACTGTAAAGACAGCATCAATCCACGCTCAGCTTTGGTCAAGGGGAGACATATGGGAGAAGATGAGTAGAGAGATGGAAAGAAACAGAAAGGGTGATGGAGAAAGATTACATGAATTCAAAATAACCTACAATTCCTTAAAATTAATTTGAAGCCAGTTTAATTTTTTGAGCCAGCTTTGACATCTGCAGATATGAGTTTCTGAAGAGGGGCCTGCTGAGGTTAGATGTGCTGAATAATATCCATTTTCATATCAGAAAAAACACTGCATTAAACATTGTCTTAGCTCACTGAGCTGAGGTCAACAGGTAATATAACCAACCTGTGAGGTGGCTCACCCCCGTAAGATAAACACATAAATGATCCCTGATAGAACCGATAATTAAAGGCACATCAGTGACAGGGAATGCTATTAAAACTAAACTATAAACTGGTGACATTAACTGCAAAAGAAGATTTTTATTGATACATTTCAGGTAGAATTTAGTTTTCAATAAGGAAAATGCTGTAAGAAACCTGAATTTGTTGCAACAAATTTAAAATAAAAGCTTTTATGCTAATTATTTTCTGTGATAATATTTTTCAGAACTCATCATCTGTGACAGCTCATGGCTCTCTTGACTGTAACCTCCCTGTGGCAGCTTCTCACAGACTCAATCAACTCCTCTTCCCCTCCCCCCTCAAACACACACACACAGACACACACACACAGAGACCCCCTTCCAAAAACCCATCAAAGAGTAATACAATGGCTCCATCTGTAGGATAAAGTAGAGAGTCGCAACAGGAAGTTACCCCAAAATCTGAGGTTTCAAACAGGAAGTTGGGTTTCCGAACTTTGACGGGCCAGAACCGGCACACGCTTCGACCCAAACTCACAATTTTCGGAGCCAGTCTTCCAAAAATTGTCAAGGAGGGGCTGACAACATTTGAAGTGAATCTGGTCACCCGTCTAGAAACTGGACATCACACTATAAAATATGTCATTTCCTGCTATAAATAGGTGGCGCTACAACAATTGTATGAATATTGACATATGGATGTGTGCAGATAGGTACCATTAACAATCCTGTAAAGTTTGATGCAGTTTGGACAAAGTATGGCCGAAATATAGCAAAAATAAAGCAACTTCCTGTTTCGTGGCGAGTAATCGAACTTTGAGGGGCCATAACTTCCACGCCCTTCAACAAAAACTCAAAATCTGCCGCAATTTAACATCGTCTATGTCTTAAGAACATACTATTAAGTTTTGAAGTCAATCGGATAATGCGTCTAGGACTAGTTCGCGTTCAAGCGACCCCTGGAAATGGCCAAAAACACACAATTTTTTCACCTTCCGGTCAAAATAAAAATACTTTCTGTTGGGTTTAGAATATGGCTCCAAGAGACTTTTTGGTGCGTCATGGGATGTTACATATGTGTGCAGATTTTCAGATTTTTAGGCGCAACGGGCTTGAGGGGCTGTTCCGTTTAAAAATGTAGGTGGCGCTACCGAGGGCATTTTACCACGCCCATGCTCAAGACCCCTAAATTATTAAATTTTTCGCCGTGCCTGACGCGTCTGCAAATTTTGGTAAGTTTTCACGCATGTTAAGGCCCTCAAAAAGCCGATCTAAGAGGCGGAAAAAGAAGAAAAAAAAATAATAATAATAATAATAATAATAATATAAAGCTGACCGAAACAGAGGGTCCTTGCAACTCGTTGCATGGCCCGTTGGCCACGCACTCGTTGCTCGGCCTAAAATAAAAAAAATAATAAACAACGAAAACAAGAGGGTCCTGCACTCGTTGCATGGCCCGTGGGCCCGCAACTCGTGCCGGGCCTAATTAAAGCTGCGAGCAGCGTTGAACGGCCCTCGCACCCGCCCGTCGGGGACGCGACCGCCCCGGCAACCGCGGGGTCAACGCAGGTCGCAGGGCACACGCTGGCGTAACAGTTCACACTTCCCAGATGTAAAAATTTTAAATAAAAGCTTTTATGCTAATTATTTTCTGTGATAATATTTTTCAGAGCTCATCATCTGTGACAGCTCTTGGCTCTCCTGACTGTAACCTCTCTGTGGCAGCTTCTCACAGACTCAATCAACTCCTCTTCCCCTCCCCCCTCAAACACAAACACAAACACACACACACACACACACACACAGATACCCCCTCCCAAAAGGAGATAAAACTCAGTTTTAACTTGAGTTTACAAGCTTTGAGCTTTGAGCAAAAGCATTTTTTTTAAGTTCTGTTATTGGGTGCATATATAAATCATTTATGCTTAAACAAGGCTTATAATGAAGTTATTTGAACAGTGAATATCTCATCTGCCTAAAGTCAGGGCGAAGCCACTAACCAGCTGTAGGGATGGGTATCATTAGGATTTTATCTTTATCCATACAGACCCCTATCAGTCCAGCTCAGACTGTTACTGGTTTAAGAGAGTGAAGTTTATAGCAATTTGCAAAATTTGGAGATTAGTGACAAACTAACCAGTTAGACTACATACAGACAAGCTTTCATTTTAGCTGTTAGTAACAGTTTGCCATGAGCTTAACCAGCGTGCTGTGCTTCCTGTTAAACATGTCATGAGACTGTGGACAACGCTGAAAATATTACTTTACTAACTACTGGCCGAACAGGCGCTTTACAAAGAAAAGGTAAAGGCCAGCAGCTTTTACTTTTCAATGCACTTGTCGTCAACTTGAGTGGCTTATATTCAGCTGGTTCACCTCGACGCCGGTGGATGTAGACGTGCACTTTTCCTGTCGCCGTACACTGTGTAACATGAAAATATCAGCTGACCCCTTGTGAAATTTCCTAACTGATCAAAACCAAACTGTAAAGACTTTGGTCAAGGGGAGACATATGGTAAGATTACATGAATTCAAAATAACCTACAATTCCTTCAAATTAATTTGAAGCCAGTTTAATTTTTTGAGCCAGCTTTGACATCTGCAGATATGAGTTTCTGAAGAGGGGCCTGCTGAGGTTAGATGTGCTGAATAATATCCATTTTCATATCAGAAAAAACACTGCATTAAACATTGTCTTAGCTCACTGAGCTGAGGTCAACAGGTAATATAACCAACCTGTGAGGTGGCTCACCCCCGTAAGATAAACACATAAATGATCCCTGATAGAACCGATAATTAAAGGCACATCAGTGACAGGGAATGCTATTAAAACTAAACTATAAACTGGTGACATTAACTGCAAAAGAAGATTTTTATTGATACATTTCAGGTAGAATTTAGTTTTCAATAAGGAAAATGCTGTAAGAAACCTGAATTTGTTGCAACAAATTTAAAATAAAAGCTTTTATGCTAATTATTTTCTGTGATAATATTTTTCAGAGCTCATCATCTGTGACAGCTCATGGCTCTCTTGACTGTAACCTCCCTGTGGCAGCTTCTCACAGACTCAATCAACTCCTCTTCCCCTCCCCCCTCAAACACACACACACAGACACACACACACAGAGACCCCTTCCAAAAACCCATCAAAGAGTAATACAATGGCTCCATCTGTAGGATAAAGTAGAGAGTCGCAACAGGAAGTTACCCCAAAATCTGAGGTTTCAAACAGGAAGTTGGGTTTCCGAACTTTGACGGGCCAGAACCGGCACACGCTTCGACCCAAACTCACAATTTTCGGAGCCAGTCTTCCAAAAATTTCAAGAGTCTGTCCTGACAACATTTGAAGTGAATCTGGTCACCCGTCTAGAAACTGGACATCACACTATAAAATATGTCATTTCCTGCTATAAATAGGTGGTGCTACAACAATTGTATGAATATTGACATATGGATGTGTGCAGATAGGTACCATTAACAATCCTGTAAAGTTTGATGCAGTTTGGACAAAGTATGGCCGAAATATAGCAAATTTAAAGCAACTTCCTGTTTTGTGGCGAGTGATCGAACTTTGAGGGCCATAACTTCCACGCCCTTCAATGAAAAGTCCGAAAACTTTTGCAATTTAACTTCGTCTATGTCTTAAGAACAAATTATCAAATTTTGAAGTCAATCGGATAATGCGTCTAGGACTAGTTCGCGTTCAAGCGACCCCTGGAAATGGCCAAAAACACACAATTTTTTCACCTTCCGGTCAAAATAAAAATACTTTCTGTTGGGTTTAGAATATGGCTCCAAGAGACTTTTTGGTGCGTCATGGGATGTTACATATGTGTGCAGATTTTCAGATTTTTAGGCGCAACGGGCTTGAGGGGCTGTTCCGTTAAAAATGTAGGTGGCGCTACCGAGGCCATTTTGCCACACCCATGCTCAAGACCCCTAAATTCTTAAATTTTTCGCCGTGCCTGACGCGTCTGCAAATTTTCAGGAGTTTTGACGCATGTTTAAGGCCCTCAAAAAGGCGATCAAAGAGGCGGAAAAAGAAGAAAAAAAATAATAATAATAATAATAATATAACGAACGAAACAAGAGGGTCTTGCAACTCGTTGCATGGCCCGTTGGCCACGCAACTCGTTGCTCGGCTAATAATAAACAGACGAAAACAAGAGGTCCTTGCAACTCGTTGCATGCCCGGGGCCCGCACCGTTTCGGTAATTAATAATAAAACGGGCCCTCGCACCCGGCGCCCGTCGGGGGAGCGGCGACCGCGGGACCCCGGCAACCGCGGGGTCAACGCAGGTCGCAGGGCACACGCTGGCGTAACAGTTCACCACTTCCCAGATGTTAAAATTTTAAATAAAAGCTTTTACTGCTAATTATTTTCTGTGATAATATTTTTCAGAGCTCATCATCTGTGACAGCTCTTGGCTCTCCTTGACTGTAACCTCTCTGTGGCAGCTTCTCACAGACTCAATCAACTCCTCTTCCCCTCCCCCTCAAACACAAACACAAACACACCCACACACACACACACAAACACACAGAGAAATACCCCCTCCCAAAAGGAGATAAAACTCAGTTTTAACTTGAGTTTACAAGCTTTGAGCTTTGAGCAAAAGCATTTTTTTAAGTTCTGTTATTGGGTGCATATATAAATCATTTATGCTTAAACAAGGCTTATAATGAAGTTATTTGAACAGTGAATATCTCATCTGCCTAAAGTCAGGGCGAAGCCACTAACCAGCTGTAGGGATGGGTATCATTAGGATTTTATCTTTATCCATACAGACCCCTATCAGTCCAGCTCAGACTGTTACTGGTTTAAGAGAGTGAAGTTTATAGCAATTTGCAAAATTTGGAGATTAGTGACAAACTAACCAGTTAGACTACATACAGACAAGCTTTCATTTTAGCTGTTAGTAACAGTTTGCCATGAGCTTAACCAGCGTGCTGTGCTTCCTGTTAAACATGTCATGAGACTGGTGGACAACGCTGAAAATATTACTTTACTAACTACTGGCCGAACAGGCGCTTTGACAAAGAAAAGGTAAAGGCCAGCAGCTTTTACTTTTCAATGCACTTGTCGTCAACTTGAGTGGCTTATATTCAGCTGGTTCACCTCGACGCTGGAGGACCTAGTGAACTTTTCCTGTCGCCGTACACTGAGTAAGACGAAAAAAATCAGCTGACCCCGTGTGAAATTTCCTAACTGATCAAAACCAAACTGTAAAGACAGCATCAATCCACGCTCAGCTTTGGTCAAGGGGAGACATATGGTAAGATTACATGAATTCATGTAATCTTCTTTGAGACTACAATTTCAGACTTAACTAAGTCATTCACTAGTGTCTTGGCAGCGTTTATGGGTTCTTTAGACAGGTCTCTAACTGGTTTTCTTTCCAGGGTCATTGAAATCTTTGGCTTCCTACCTCTGCCAGGCTTGTTCTGCACAGTGTGGCTCTCCTTGAATTTCTCGGTGACGCTTCTCATTTGAGTTCTTGACGCTTGGAAATGCTGTTATAACTTTGTATATCCTTCTCCTGCTTCCTAAGCATCGACAATTCTTCAAGTCTACAGTGATTTCCTTAGTTTTTGGCATGATGCTTTCTCAAGTGACAGCTCAAATCTTAACTGAAGTTTTTATACCGCGTGTAAAGCAGCTCTTGGCTCTCCTGACTGTAACCTCTCTGTGGCAGCTTCTCACAGACTCAATCAACTCTTCTTCCCCTCCCCCCTCAAACACAAACACAAACACAAACACACACACACACACACACACACACACACAGACACACACACAGAGACCCCCTTCCAAAAACCCATCAAAGAGTAATACAATGGCTCCATCTATAGGATAAAGTAGAGAGTCGCAACAGGAAGTTACCCCAAAATCTGAGGTTTCAAACAGGAAGTTGGGTTTCCAAACTTTGACGGGCCAGAACCGGCACACGCTTCGACCAAAACTCACAATTTTCGGAGCCAGTCTTCCAAAAAATTCCTCAAGGGGGCTGACAACATTTGAAGTGAATCTGGTCACCCCGTCTAGAAACTGGACATCACACTATAAAATATGTCATTTCCTGCTATAAATAGGTGGTGCTACAACAATTGTATGAATATTGACATATGGATGTGTGCAGATAGGTACCATTAACAATCCTGTAAAGTTTGATGCAGTTTGGACAAAGTATGGCCGAAATATAGCAAAAATAAAGCAACTTCCTGTTTCGTGCGAGTAATCGAACTTTGAGGGGCATAACTTCCACGCCCTTCAACAAAAACTCAAAATCTGCCGCAATTTAACATCGTCTATGTCTTAAGAACATACTATTAAGTTTTGAAGTCAATCGGATAATGCGTCTAGGACTAGTTCGCGTTCAAGCGACCCCTGGAAATGGCCAAAAACACACAATTTTTCACCTTCCGGTCAAAATAAAAATTTTTGGGTTTAGAATATGGCTCCAAGAGACTTTTTGGTGCGTCATGGGATGTTACATAT
>NW_026116440.1:0-38297 GCF_001640805.2 Lates calcarifer
ATCTTAAAATGGAATTCAATGGAATAGCACATAATGAGATGAGATGACCAAATAACAGGTTTTGGGTATTTAAAAAAAAAAACATTTTTATGGCACTTGTGATAACATTGGAATGGGAGTTTTGCTAAAGTTAGCATTTTCAAAATTAGTTTTTTAGCCCACACTATCTCCAGTGATTTTTTCTGAACTTATCCTAATGAGTAATTATATTCAGTAAAATTGGCTAAACAATTTTTCATTTATTTAGTTGTGTATGTAGCAAAGTCTCCATGTAATGTGTTAATATTAAGCAAAAAAAAAAAAAAAAGTGTTTTAAAAAGGTCCCACTTAATCCTTTATTTAAAATATTTTGATTTTGTACAAAAATGCATGAGATCACACAAGTTGCATATTAACTTTTAAAATTCAGAAAAATCTTTTTTTTTCTTTTTACATGACTCAACTGACCCAAATTCATTAAGAACATGCACACATGTTTTTGAAAGTTACACCAAAATGCATAAATGTTGACATGCAATGATAAATATTTCAAAGATTAATAAATGTACATTTTGTAGTAAACACTTCTCTCTGGTTTGCTCCATTTCATCATAGTTTCATGATTTGACAGAAGTGTTTTTCACCTTTAATTCATAGACCAATTAACAGTCCAGTTACAACACAATTCCATTCAAGAATAGTCACAGTAATAGCAATTATTTACTTTCCAGCTCAGCAACCCTAAATGAACAAGTGACAGTCTTCATATATCATTCACATTCATTCATATATGGTGATATGTCTGCAGTAGCTGACATACAGTTGTGCAAGGCTGTGTGTATGTATGTGTGTGTCTCTTTCTCTAGATGTAGAGGCGCTTTACACTGCCCACCAGTGCTCCTTGCCCCTCCCCTCAAGCCCCTCCCCTCCACAATAAAACAATGACACATATTTGAAACTGAAAACCAGTGACATCAAAAAAAAAAAAAAAAGGTCATATAATTTGGCATGCACTTTCCTGATGAACAACGTGCATAATATTTACTTATGTAAGTCTTATAGTTTTGTTGAGGAAATATACAAAAGAGTCCACTTTGATGAGTAAATCATAGTACGAGACATATAAGACTGAATTTTTATTTATTTTTTAAAATTTCTTTTCCATATGGGCCAGATTCAGCTGGCTCATTGAAATGGCTTGCACTGATATGTAGATGTGATTGTTAGTGTCTGTGTGATTAGATGTTGTGTTTCCCATTCATTTTCATCAGCCTCATAACTACCCATGCATCACTGATTAGCAGCTAAACTTGGAAATTCATTATCCCTGCACCATCGTGTGTTCTTGAGGATTTTTGCAGGGTTAATTATTATGACAGCACATGGTGGAAGCTTACAGTATTTTCATAAAGCAAATGCAGCCAGCCTGACTCTATCCAAAGGTGGCAAAATCAACGCACCAGCACCTCTAAAGCTCAGTAATTATCGTGTCCTATCTTAGGACAGGTTATATTTCTTGGTCTGGACCAGTTGCCAGGCAACCAGCGGAGAGAGTGCTAAGCTAAGCTATATGGCTGCTGGCAGTATCTTCATATTTAGTCTACAGACATGAGAATGGAATCAGTATTCTCATCTAACCCTTGGCAAGAAAGTCAATAAACATTTTTTATTTTGAACGACCAGGTGTTCCTCTTGCATACAACACTGTTCAGCACTGCATCTTCGGCTGTCAGTGAACTACTAATTACCCCCCCCCCCCAGAAATGTAATACCACACCACATCTCTCTGGCCTCAACCCATATTAAGAATTGGGAGGGAAATTGACATATATTTTTTAATTTAATGATTATTCTATTTCTGTATATGCCAGGCTTCAGCCTTTGAGGTTTGTGAGTCTGTGTCATGTCATATCTACACTGATTGTACTAGTCCTTCACGCCTGTAGAGGCACACTGTCCAGCTCAAATACATGTCATTTTCTGTGACAAAAGTTTAATATCTTGATGAGTGTTCTGACTGAACTACAAGAATTTGCCCTTGAATCACCCACTTGCTGAGAGCAGAGGCACATTGTGCAAGTCACTGCCCTATTCTGTGCTATTTTCTTGAATAGGCATGGCTGCAATCAAATACACTATAGTAGTATAACCTATCATAAGCTATAAGCTATCATCAATGTCAAAACTATGCAATGGGCTCCCAATAGGCGTCAAACTGTTTATTTAAAAAACTCAGATTTGGAAACCAGAAAATTGTTTTCTTCTTTTAAAGGTGCAACTGCTGTGAACACAGTGTTGACATGGTATCATCTAAAAAGCTGATAATTGAGAAATAATACAGAAATGTGAGTGTTTCATTGTGATTGAGGTCCAGACCAAAGGACAAAGTATCCTTGGGCAAGAAACTGAACCCCAGTTTGCCCTCGATGTGTCATCGGTGTATGAATTGGGGTGTTAGAGAGTACTTAACATGTATAGAACAAGTGTTGTATGAATGTATGTGTGAGTGGGTGAATGCGACCTGTAGCATAAAGCGCTTTGAGTGGTGAATCTGACTAGCTTTCCAGTGGTGGAGGATGCACGGTTGGACTGGGAGAGAAATATACTTGCTTTCTTGTTATATATAAACATTTTGGTTAGTGCAGCTTTAAGGATTACAAAGAATTATTCTGGATATCTGGTAAACTGCTCTGGATTTACACATCAGAGTCTGTTTTATAAGAGTGTAGTGTTAAATTGGTGCAGTACTCTTTAAATCTTACATGCTGATGGTATATTGTGAATCACATCTTCAATCTTTGTAGTGTGCCAGTCTCCTCTTGATTCAACTGAGATCAAGATCAATTTCACAAAAATGTATTTTGTGGATGAAGTCACTTTTCATCATCTGTCATCATTAGTAAATATAAATTAGATTAACACATGAGTTCTGCTAGGTAGTATGGAAATTCTTCATATGTGCATACCATAGAGACTGGCCATGATTTTTTTTTTCCAGGTTGGAGATTATGATCCATCAAGCAAATCATCAAAAGTGCAGAACCATTAATTTCTATATTCTTAGGACCCACTGGACACAGCAGGTGATGAAAATTCTCTCTCCTTTCTAGATCACTGAGCTCCCTTGGAACAACTCTTCCCACTCACCAAACTCTATATCTTTATTCACAAAACAAAGTGTTCCTGGGGGTAAAACAGGTATTAATTTCCTCTTTTCTTTCAGTAGCTCCAACAAGTTGTGCCTGGGGCTTTTGATTTTTGTAACTGCACTATAATAAGGATTGTCACTACAACAAACATGATGTCATAGAACAGAATTATTATATTAATATTGGCATCCTATCTAGTTTTGCTCTACTTTGAAGAATAAAGGACAATAATAACTGGTGACATGGATCCATGAGATAAAAAGGAAATATATCTGTGCCTACATTAAAGCTTGAACCTACTCTACAATATCACTTGATGAAAGTGAATATGAAAACAAATTTGCCTGAGAATTTATGTCTATTCATGGTCAATTGATTAGGGGTCAGTTCGGCATCACGGACCACTCTAATAACATTCTGAGCACCCACATTTCCCCCCATTTCTCTTGTCATTTTTACCCTCTCCTGTCATCTCTGTCTATTGTCTTTCACCTTTTGTACAGTGGGGAAAACTGGCAAATCGGCCTAGAGGGTGTAGTATCTGAAGTTTCATACATGGTTTCTATTTTTTGGGGTCATGTTTAAGTTAACAGCCGTGAACATAAATATTTAAGTGTTACGGAGAGGGGCCTCCCTTCCCTCCTCTCTGTTTCTTTGAACAAGAGGTAATTGAGGGAGGTCCAGATGTCTTGCTATAGAACATGAAGACAACTAACCTATATATACTGATGTTTAGAGCTGAGATAGAGATCCATATTGGCTCAGATCCTCTCACAGGTTACCGCAGTTGATGCTGGACTTCTTTGTAATAAACTTCTTTATACAAGCAAGACTGTCAGTGGAGATCTCTTCATCATTGTCACATCAACACTATCCAATATATAACAAGGGTAATCACAGGGTCTTTACCACATGTCCGTATAGGGGTAGTTAATGCCACACAGCAATTCAAACTAATTTTGCACCATGAAATTGAATAGAATAGAATAGGCTTAGAATAGGCTTTATTGTCATTGTACAGTTAAGTACAACGAAATTGTTGGTGTTCCACGAAGACAAACAGTGCACTATAGAAGATATTTAAATACAATAAGAAATATGAAAATGTACACAATATACAAGAAGTACACAATATAATACAAGAGATACAAAAAAATACAAGAATTACGAAAAATTTACAGTGTCTACTTTAAATAGAATTTACATACACACAACAGCACACGATTGTGCAAAGAGTCTAGGACACTTTAAGGTGCAGGTGATGGATAGTGTCCTTGCCTTTGTGTGTGCGTGTGTGTGTGTGTGAGCTATGGTATTGATGAGGTGGGGGGTGGGGGGTATGGTCAGTGTTTGTTTGCGGCTTGAATGGCCCAGGGGAAGAAACTGTTGGTGAGTCTGGTGGTGTGGGACTCAATTGACCTGAAGCGCCATCCTGAGGGCAACAGGTCAAACAGGTGGTGGGCGGGGTGCCCTCTTGTGTTGGATTCATCAGTGTATCTGCCTCCTTGTTGTTCAATTTATTGTGCACCCCAGCTTTCATGTAAATGCCAGGGACGCTTTTCAGGCTTGCCAGCCAAATGTCACTGTTCTCTTCAGGTGGAGAGGACACAACATCAAAGCATCAGGTCAAAATCAGAAGGGATGAGAAATTAAGCTCTCTCGAGTGAAAAGGGAGAGATGAGAAACATGTTGGTCTGCTCATTAAACAGCTAACCATTACTGACAGCCTGGTAGTAGAGCACACTTGAGGACTAAGCCTCATAATTACATCGACGTGCGAATAAATGCAAACAGTAGGCAGACAAACAAGAAACCCCAAAAAAGAGAGGGTCATAAACAACAAGTTGATCTCTTCTAAGCCTGCAGGCAGATTTACATTAACCATAATATAAGCTACCATAAGCTAATTGTACTATTCTTTTATTATTCCTTCTTTCAGTGCCACTTCTGCTACAGTTATTATCCCTACTACTGTAATACTTCTTTCTACTATTTTTCTGTTTCTATGACTTCCAGTGTTCATCTTTGCCCAGAAACACCCCTTGACCACTTGTAATCAACTTACCATCAAAGTAATTTTGCCACACCAGCTCTCTGAGTGGGATATTTTGTTAGCTTGTCCGCACTGAGAGTGGCAGACGAGAAGGAGAGTTTGATGGTCCTGAGTCAAAATGAGTGGTCAAAAAAAAAAAGTTGGGGAAGCAAACACCAGAGGACAAAAACAGTGTAATGAAATAGAAGGTTTGGACCAGACAGGAGCAGAAAATTGAAGTGAATGTCAAGTAACTTGTTGGGGGTATGGACAGACAGGAGTAAGGATGGTTGAGCTGTTGAGTGACTGGAGAAGCTGTCCATGTTCGAGTTCCAACAGTGATGCTTCAGTATGGCAGGGGGACATTTATGGTGAGAAAGAGCAATTTATTGAGACAAGTGAAGTGTGTCTTCTGAGCTCTGAGCCACTACTGGAAAATTGCTATTTGTCAAAATGTACAGATGCCAATGCAATATGTGCAAATCTTTGAGGAGACTAGAATTAAAGTATGTGTGCGTGCGCGTGCATACGTGTGTAAGGAAATATATTATGACATTTACTCAATTGAACAGCACTGTACAAAAAAATAAAACAAAAAATCTGAAAATATCATTAATGATAGTTTTAAAGCTCTAGTTAACTTTCTTCTAAATAAGTATTTGAGATTTGTGAAAAATGTGTGATCTGACTAATAAATATAGCTTGCACAGCATCAGACAGATACAGTGACCAGAGGGAAGACAACAAGCATTTGTCATCCTCAGAAGATGCAAGCTTCAGGAAACAACACGGCAGAATACTTTACATACACTCAGCAAGCAAAGACTCAAACTGAAAGTGAAAACTTCAAAGATAGGGAACACTTCAAAGAAAAATAGGTTTTCTGTCATCCTGCACAAGTCCATGCTAAATTGTGCCTCATTATATCTAATTCCTTTTTTGGAGGAAGCATTAGTGTTACTGTAGCCCCTAGCTGTCTACTTCTGCTACTGCTGCATAGAAATCATACAACATCTTGTTGTGGCTGTGTATTGATTGCCTCATTACTATAGTGTTGTCTTACCTAACATCGAGGGCAGTGGTATAGCTCTGTCTGTTACATAGCACAGAATGCATCAGCTACACAACTGCCAAAGTATCACACAGTTGCACTAATGGTCAGCAGCTGTTAAATGTGCCACTCTGCACTCCTGAACTGTCTCAGTGCCTACATAGTGCCTATGTCTTTAACAGATAAGTACAAAGAGCACTTAAGCCTTTTTAAAAGTGAAGACAGAAAGGATCTTGATCTTTTTGAAAAATTAATTCATTCTTATCATTGTCATTTGTTTAGTATTCTGTATAGTATTCTGTTACATTATTCAAAACAATATCTAAGGGTGCTTTCACATCTACCTTGCTGGACCTTGTCACTTTTCAGTTTGGTCTGAACTAAAATAGCAGGTGTGAAAGGTGCCTGGGACCGTGGTCTGCGACCAAAGGACCAAAGTTTGGTCCAATTAAAAGAGGGCCATCTTGGTCCAGAACAAACTGAACCATAGTTTAGTTTTGTTTGTAGTGTGAAAACATAATACATAATACCATAATAATAACAGACATAGTGACAACAAAATGAATCTGTTCATTCATTTTTCTTCATGCAAATGGAAAAGGTTGCCCACTGTATTGACAACATGCCAATGTCAGACACATGCCTGTATATAAACTAATCAGTGTCAAAGGACAGGAAGCCACAGCACATGACAGGATGTATATATGTCATGCAGAGTTCTTTGGTGCACTCTAACTGGCTCATATGTATACAATGTAACAAAATCATGAACCTTGGGTTAGGACCTTTTGTCTGAATTTATTTTTTTTATTTTTTTCCACTTTGGATTAGTTGTAATTTTCAGTTAAACTATGATATATTTAACAGTTTAAACAGTCAGTATCAATGTCAGGGTATACAAACAGCTGGAACGGTCAGGAATTCTTTGAAGGCCATGCATGTTGTCAGGATTAGGTTCACGGAGCATGTTCACTGTGCCTTGTATATCCACTGCCTTGTTAATATGTTAAAAGGTTAGACCCTGCAAGGATGTGGGTGGTAATGACGACAAAATGTTTGACATAGGCTGAAGCCAAGAAAGGGCAATGTCATTGTTTTCTAGGGATATTTAGGTAGTTTTGTGCCAGTTTATGTAACTGCTGGCTGATGCTTTTAATTTAAGACAACAATGTGCACCAGAGATGCTGCTGTATGTACACAGCTGTGAGCCTTTCACAAACTAAACTCAAAAATGTAAGTTATACGAGTGAATAAAAGTGGGGAAATAAATAATAGACTAATAGTATTATCTGCATCTTGATCTATTAGAAATTTACTTTAGTCCTACCTGAGATAGGATGCAGAGCCTTTTTGTGGTTCCTACTCTTCTTCAGGTGTTGTGAACAGAGCCAAGACATCTCACAAAGGTATTCATCACAAAAAATCATGGCAAAGTAGAACCTGCACTACATACTGTACCTATAGATACAAACACATTCATCTCTCCAGTGTTTATGATCTGCACGTATGAGAGTCAGTCTACCCTCAGACTAGACCAATTGGTCCAAAGCTGGTATTTGTTGATCTATAAATAAAGGAAAGTCCTGCACTTTTCCTCTTTATGGAATCACAGCAATGGTGTGAACTCATGTAACCATAAAAATGTGACATAGGCTACATATTCTGTAGCTTATTAACATCTGACGCAGCCTAAAAAGTAGACAGGGTTCAGGCTGGCAACCAGGATATTCAGTGTCATAAATGATTAGCCATTATGCTGTAAATTATTGAAATAAATGGAAATTGAGTTTCATTTATGTTACCAACAGATCTATATGTGGAGCTTCAGATAATATTACAGTATCATCAATCACAACAGTTTACTAAAATATAAAAAGGTTTCTTACTCAAAGTATTAACCGTACAACCAGTGCTATTTTAGTATGACGGACACAAAGCATAAATGGTGGGAAGTGCATTTCTGTATTTTATTGTGTGTATTTCCAGCATGTGTTGTCAAGTTGATGAAGATCTTTCTTAATTTTCTTGTGTTTTGTCTTTTTGCATCTGTTTTCTTAAGCTGCAGTTGAGCTCTAATAAAAACTAATTAGCCAATGAACAAGATTAGCCAATCTTACAATAAAGCATGGCCAGTGGTAATGCAAAAAAACACGGTCTTGTGTTCTTTGTTCTGCTGAAAAGGGATATCTCTTTAATGAACATTTTTGGTGAACACAAGGTTTTTCTTTCCACTGTCTGAGAGGCAATACACTTGGAGAGGATGTTCTCTATCTGCAGGACAATAAGTCATAATCTGCACAGATCACAGATCAGTGTAGAAACCAAAACAGAACAAAAAGAAAACTGAATTTTTGTCATAATCAGCCACTTTTAAGTTGGCACGTCACAGTGCCAATGCTAACATGCTGCTGTTTATTTTACGTCCATTATAAGGAGATACACTGCCACTGATGAGGATTAAATAGATTTTACTGAGTGGAAAGGCAAAATATCTTTATTGATCTGCTGTATTATTCTCAGCATATTTGATATGTATAATTACTTTTAGTCTCTGAAAAGAACATTTATATTCTTTAATTTGTTCAGTGTGGGAATGCAAAACATTTCTGTTGCATTGATTGTTAGTTGCTCTGAATCACAGAATGAATAATGTCGACTGAGCCACACATCAGTGTCTTATCAGAGACCTGTTTTCCCATGTTATTTCCAGTGTGTGTATCATTGCACTGTAGAACAGTTTGGAGCTCTGTTTTTAAAAGATGAGAAAGAAAATAATATGATTATCTTTAATCATTTTCTTATTTTGATTATTTATTATTTTTCACCACTTGTCTGCTGTTCTCTTTCCCAGAAACCATATTTCATCTTGTGCACATTGGATGTATTTGATTTTCCCACAAAAAAAAAAAAAAAAAACACAATTTAGAATATTAGAATTAATAATCCCTCATTGAGTGGACAGACCAGACGGTCCACAAGTCCCAGGCTTATTTGTCTTAAAAGGATAAAATGAATACAAATGTAGTCCGCTCATAATGTAATGTCTCAACACTATTTTGTATTCAGTGTAGCCTCTCAGTATGCATTTACAATCTGTCTGTTTTTCAGACTGGAAACAGAAGGACAAACATTATTTTTCCATCATCTTTATGCTTTTGGGAACATATTATTGGCAGACAGCCTGTTTCCTTTATGTGGACCTAAATCACATCAGTGCAGTGCTATTTGACGTTATTTCACAGTGACATATGTCATACTTAATGTACAGTGATTAAAAATCTTGTTTCATCTTCATTTTATTTTGGTTGCATCTGAATTAATATTAACATTAATGCTTATATACTGTAGGTACTTTTGGTTATTTCATGAAACACAAAGGAATGATGCTCAGTGTGGGGTGATATGATTTAGTGGAAAACTTACTGGAATATTTCATTCTCAACTACTATGTCTAATTTATTTGCACTAAGACAATGTGGTGGTACAGTGAAGATGCCAACACAGAGGACTCCACAAAAAAAAAGACCAAAAAAAAACCAAAAAAACATGAACCTTGCTCAACTTTAGCAACAACGCAATGTAAAGTCATCTGAAAAAAATAACTAAATAGTTGAAAGATCGAATGGTTGCTATCTGGATTTTATTTAATTTTTTCACCTGTACCTAAAACAACACACACCAACTATTGCAGCCCCTTGTGGTGTTTTAATACAGGTCTGAATGCCTGCTTACTGTGATTTTAAAATGGTCTCCAACACAATGTTACCACTGAATAGTGCAGGTTCTTTTAGCCAATCTAGCAGCATGGTCACTTCAGCACTTCCATCCATTCTCTTTGGTACATTCATGGTTCCCATTTGATGTCCCACAATGACCTGACTTTCCCTACCATAGTGACCATGGTAAACGTATGTGATAAACATCAGTGAAGTAGCATTGTCTTCGTGATGTTGGTATTTACGTTGCTCAAACCACTGCTGTGGCTACTGACAGCCTCACAGACCTTCTAGTGACTCTTATCCACACTTATAGATAACTTTTTAACTATTAATTCCTCAGCAGTAGTAACAGCAACACACAAATTGACAGATTTTCCAAGAGGACATTAATGTAGCACAATCTGCCCTTATCATCGTTCAAAAATGTCACTGTTTTAGGCAACCATCTAAATTGTTCTGTGCACCTGAGTCTAGGCATCTGCAACTGGTGTTTTCATTAGGTGTACATACAACAACATACAACAGGAGGAAAGCCACATGGACATAATGGGAAAATTAATGATGGGAAAGAAATGTCTGTATTGTGAGATTGTCTGAGCTGCCCAGACAAGAAAAATGGTTTTCTGTTACAGATGTTACATGACAGTGTGGAGTGCTGGGGAATGGTGGTGGTGGTTCTCCATAAAGGCTCTCATCTTTGTCTTTTAACCTGGCAGAGCATTATTTGTTGACTGCTGGGAGGTGGTGATGGAATTGGTAGAATAATGGGAGATAATAATAATGGGAGAATTGGCTTTTATGTCTACCTTGGAAAGCGATGGGTTGTTTTTTGTTTTTTTGTTTTTTGTTGTTGTTGTTGTTTGTTTGTTCTTTTATAGGATGTCTCCTCTAACTGTCAATTATGGAAAGAGACATGACCCTGGGGTCACCCTGAGCATTTGCAAACACTGAAACCAACCTTTGGGCATCTCAAGCAATGCATTAGTCGAGTCATAAAGCCGCTGTGAGCCTTCCTCAAACTCATTATATACAGTGCTATTTTTTGTAGAACATGACTAACACTGTCATGACACACACAATGTACAGTACTAAGCCAAAGGTCATCTGTGCTTTGGAAGCACTTGGAATCCCATACACAATCACCTCAGTATGAACATGTAAAGTGGAAAATAGATTAACTGTAAAAATATTAGTGGACTGCATTTTATGGCCATATAGAGCAAGTAAAATATGAGGCATTAGGTGACCCTGCAGATACTGTTGGATTTATTAAAATAGGAGCGTGTCAGTTTTGACTGGCATGCAAAGGACGACGAAAAACACACATGAAATGCTTTCTGTGAAGACATGCCGTAAGAGTCTACACTCATGTTAGCAGCTGTGTGAGGCCACACTTAGATACAGTGGTGCTCACAGTGCTCACATGCTCAGAGTACCAATGCTAACGCTGTTGTTTAGCAGATATAACGTCTACCTTGTTTACCATTTTAGTTTAGTATGTTAGCATACTAACATTTGCTAATTAGAATAACAACACAGTGCAACTTAGGCTAATGGAAACATCATTAGTTTTGTAGGTATTTGGTCACAAAACAATGTATTGAACAAACTTAAAACTGGACCTGAGGATGGTGCTAGTTTATGGATCATCAAAATGATTACAATTCATTCTGAAGGAGACAGAATGTACCAAATTTCCAAACCACAAATGTCACCTTCATGGTGGCACCAGAGAAAAAGTCAGGTCAAGGTTACCAAAGTCTTTAAGATTTATCCAGTGCAAGCTATGAATGTCTCTACAAAATGACATAGCAATTCTTACCTGCCTGTTACCTGCTTTGTTCACCTGTATTGGACTGGACTATCTGAGTATGACCCTGTGGTTCTTTCATAAAGACTTTACCTTTTTAAACTGCACCTGGTCTCCTTCGAGTGTCTCTGCATGGGAGTCAACCCCACAAGCTTTGTGACAAAAAGTTACGTCATGTCCTGATCTACATACCGAAGTCACAAATTAAGTAATCAAGTACAAGCATGTAGAAGAACTGAAAGGAGACTAGACAAAAAGATCAGAAATTGTTAACATCAGTGACATGTTGTAATTGTCTGAAACTACAGATGTAAAACCTTAAATCACAACAACAAAATTACCTATAATGATATGAGGAAGTTGAAATGGTCTGTCTACATTTTAACCTGAAGGAGGCGGTGTAAATTTTGCCACCTTGTTTTTAATGTTTGTTGTTGCTTCTTGTCTAATTCTTGGTGGATTGTAGGTGAATTCAGGAAATAAATCTGTTTCTTAAAGAAACATGATCTCATGGTTTCCCCAGTGACATCAAGCTTCCCTCTTGTCTCCTGTGTTTCTCTCTGGCCTTGTCTTCTCTTGGTGTCTCCTCCACTTTGTTTGTCGGGGCTTGTCAATCTGTGTGCCTGCTCATCTTCAGCTGGTCTCCTTCCCTGTCATCCAGCCAGCCCACCTTCATCATTCCCTCCTCAACCTTGAACATTAAAGTCTTTTTACCTTTCTCTCAACCCCAAGTCTGTGTCTGCATTTAGGTCCACAAACAAGTTAAGACAAAGTGTAACACAAGAACTGTGAATGTCAGATAACATTAATGACAGAGATGTAAGATTGTTGAATGCATCTGAAACAGTTTAATCAAGAAAAAACTTCTGAATAAATGATGCTTTTTGGTAGTGAAGGCTACTGTTGTGGTGAGAATCTGCAGATGCATATGGGTCATTTAAGATTTTGCACTTAAAGAGTAATTACTTGATTTATAAATTTAACTTTCACATTATGGTTTGGGTTTTATTTGTCAGTTCTAGTCTCGTTTTTGCCATGAAAAAAGATCAACAAATTTTTTCATTATGGTTTTTGTTGATGAAATTAACACTGGAGAGAAGGATTTGTAATTTGTTAAATTAATGAAGCATTTCTATCTTGAAAACAGCATTTTTTAAAATCTAAAATTCACTGGAAAGAATCATATCTTTAAATCACGTTAAATCTGGTTGGAGACAGAAATTTAGCAAGCAAGAGGAATATTCCAGCTTTCGAGACACATGGAGAATCTATGACAAGGAGTACTGAAGCCATCCTGGAGTACGGGACTGTCCTCCTGTAAAAAACAAACAAACAAACAAACACCCCACCCCCAAAAATAGAAAAAAAATAAAAAAATAAAATAAAAGTTGGCTGTGCAACCAGCTTATTACAAACTATAGTTAGGTTTTATTGTTAGGCAACCCCTGTCACTTGTAGTAAATCTTTGACAGGATGACAGGAGCAAAGGAGGAAGTCAGATGATGTTATATTTAGAGGTGGGTGTATGAGTTGACAAAACACAGAACTTTCACGAAGGAGACCATATGAATGGTCAACGTTGTTTCTTTAAGTCACAACTGTTTCACAACCTCAACCACATGTTTATTATGTTTACCATGGCAACAACGGTCCAGTACATCTGCTGCTGCACCTTTAGGCTAAGTTGACAACCTTTACGGCTGGTTAGCTTAGAGGACTTTTTACCTCCCTGCAACACTTTGTTTGGGTTTTGTGTCTTATCCAAAGAGTAGGATACTGTTTGTCACAAATAGATGCAGAAAAAAAATCAACCTTTTCTCAAGAATGTCCATATTTGATGATTCTGCATGCTTTATCATTTGTGCGAAGAAATAGAAGGGAGGACTCAAATGCAGACACAGACCAGGATCGGTGCAGTGATTTTAACAGATGAAGTTAAGGCTTACAGGCAGACATGCAGGTAGTTGCTAGTGGTGAGATGGAGCATCATGAAGTCTTGTAGCCTGCTAGGGATACCTGCTGGTTATCAGAAATATGGTGCAGGAAAAAATTCTCAGAACAATGAACACAGTATATTCTATACATGGTCCACAAAGGTTTTGTACATTTTGGAAGGGATTGTCTGATCTCAGCTCAGCCAAGTGCGGAATTTTAGTAGAATTTGATGTTTTTTGGGGGGAGAGGTTTGTCTGTTGGACACTGGCATCAAAATGGCCACCAGTTTACTGATATTTTTAGTTTACCGATACAATATATTGCACAATATATAGCATAGAGAACATGTCTAAGGAGTATGAAGGTCCCTTAGCTTGAGTAGCTGTTGTTACTGGCTGTATTGCTGGTGGTGGTGTTATGATGTAAGTACACTTAGAGATGAGTCGCCTTTCCTCATCTCATTGGCCTTGGCCCGTAGTGAATCAAATCGTCCAGTAGTGTTGGCAATGTCAATATATTTGTGGTCTGCCAATCCATCTTCTACCTTAAGTGATGGTAAATATTTTCTGCTGGCTGCTGGGCCATCACAGATGTTGTTGTTGGCATTTCCTCTGATAACTAATGGGCCACCATTTTTAGAAGTGGTATCACGTTTGAGGGAGAGACCCTCTTCTCCTCTGAGAGCTCCACTATGGCATCATTTAAAGGTGACAGGCACTCCCCAGTGTGAAAATACTCCTCTGATGTCAGTGGAGGAATACCAGTGTGGAGTGATGCCACAGCTGCACACACTAGCTCTCTCAAAAAGCCTTTTAAACATATGGAACATGCTGTTCCAGCTGGTTTCTACTTTTTGATTTAGTTTTAGTTTGTGCAAGTATTTATTTACATTATTAACAGAACATAACAATTTAAGAATTTCTGTGGGGCACCATATTAACACAGTGACAGTGCTGATATAGCTTGGACTCAGCGCCAGTGAGGGACATTGCTGTACCAGGTGTCATGTTCTGTTATTATAATGAATGTGGGCACTATGTTTTGTTTTGAGTCAGTGTCATATACTCCATTCTACTATTGTAAAGAGCACCAAAAGTGGATAAATCAGCAGCTGAAAACAGTCCCCAAAATTGGACCTTTATAGTTCTGTTTGAGTAACATTTGCAAAAAAAATGCATTTTCCAGCTGCAGCATTAAAAAAAAAAAAAAGACAGTATATTTATGACCCGATTTAGTCAGAAGGAATGGGCATGGAGCAGAGCACTAAAGCAAAGTGGACTAATGTATTGTTGGTTGTGGTCTGGATTGACTGACAGTAACAAAAATAAAGAATATCACCTGCCTTAACCTTTAACAAAGAATAAACTTGATCACATCTGCTCTGAGATCTCTGCATAGGTTTCTGTTCATTTGAGAATGACTGTAACACACATACACACACACACTCCTTTTACCTTAAGATTAAACAGTAGGAATAAAAATTATACTTCAAATCAACATAGTTCTGTCATAATTATTGAGTCTACCAAATTATTACATAATTTTGTTGCTACTGTTTTAACAACAGTCAACCAATTCTGGTTAGTGATTAATACACATCCGTTTCTCACACCACACAATCAAAGCATGATTGTCTTAATCAGAGAAAAAAATCTGCTCTAATGCCAACATGTCCTCTGCTGTTATCATTTCTCTGGTGTTGTGAATACTCCTTGGCTGTCGGTGGGTCAGACACAGGAGACATGCAGGAGGTCTGCTTCTGATCCTGCTTTTTTCATTTCAGCCTGTAAGGTCTCTGTTGTTGTTCCCAGACCTGTGAATTACCCACTGTTGCAACAGTGGGCCTGAGTCCTACAGTACTCTATTCCCTGAGATTACACATGGACTCTCATTATGGCAGTTTTCCAGCAGTGTTCCACCATGTCTGTGAAATACAAAGACCTCTTGAGCTAATGAAAGTATAATGATACACCTTAAGCATCCTTTCATTGGTCTATTGATTGTTTGTATTGAGTATTCTCTCATTCAGATTTAAATGAGTCTTTTGTTGCTTTAGATATATATATATAAAGCTCTTCATTACTCCAAGCAGTTTTTCTTACTGGCTGCAGCCAAATATTTAAATACAGAGAGCATCAGTGCCAGACCCATTTTACTGGGGCATGTGGCTGAGTATAAATGAGCTGTGCTCCAGTATAAATGCCACGATTAATTTTCAACAACAATAAATATTTAGGGCCCGAGCAACGAGTTGCGTGGGCCCAACGGGGCCATGCAACGAGTTGCAAGGACCCTCTTGTTTTCGGTCTGTTTATTATTATTATTATTAGGGCCCGAGCAACGAGTTGCGTGGGCCCAACGGGGCCATGCAACGAGTTGCAAGGACCCTCTTGTTTTCGGTCTGTTTATTATTATTATTATTATTATTATTATTATTATTATTATTTTTTTTCTTCTTTTTCCGCCTCTTAGATCGGCTTTTTGAGGGCCTTAACATGCGTGAAAACTTACCAAAATTTGCAGACGCGTCAGGCACGGCGAAAAATTTAATAATTTAGGGGTCTTGAGCATGGGCGTGGTAAAATGGCCTCGGTAGCGCCACCTACATTTTTAAACGGAACAGCCCCTCAAGCCCGTTGCGCCTAAAAATCTGAAAATCTGCACACATATGTAACATCCCATGACGCACCAAAAAGTCTCTTGGAGCCATATTCTAAACCCAACAGAAAGTATTTTTATTTTGACCGGAAGGTGAAAAAATTGTGTGTTTTTGGCCATTTCCAGGGGTCGCTTGAACGCGAACTAGTCCTAGACGCATTATCCGATTGACTTCAAAACTTAATAGTATGTTCTTAAGACATAGACGATGTTAAATTGCGGCAGATTTTGAGTTTTTGTTGAAGGGCGTGGAAGTTATGGCCCCTCAAAGTTCGATTACTCGCCACGAAACAGGAAGTTGCTTTATTTTTGCTATATTTCGGCCATACTTTGTCCAAACTGCATCAAACTTTACAGGATTGTTAATGGTACCTATCTGCACACATCCATATGTCAATATTCATACAATTGTTGTAGCACCACCTATTTATAGCAGGAAATGACATATTTTATAGTGTGATGTCCAGTTTCTAGACGGGTGACCAGATTCACTTCAAATGTTGTCAGCCCCTCCTTGAGGAATTTTTTGGAAGACTGGCTCCGAAAATTGTGAGTTTTGGTCGAAGCGTGTGCCGGTTCTGGCCCGTCAAAGTTCAGAAACCCAACTTCCTGTTTGAAACCTCAGATTTTGGGGGTAACTTCCTGTTGCGACTCTCTACTTTATCCTATAGATGGAGCCATTGTATTACTCTTTGATGGGTTTTTGGAAGGGGGTCTCTGTGTGTGTGCGTCTGTGTGTGTGTGTGTGTGTGTGTGTGTGTGTGTGTTTGTGTTTGTGTTTGTGTTTGAGGGGGGAGGGGAAGAAGAGTTGATTGAGTCTGTGAGAAGCTGCCACAGAGAGGTTACAGTCAGGAGAGCCAAGAGCTGCTTTACACGCGGTATAAAAACTTCAGTTAAGATTTGAGCTGTCACTTGAGAAAGCATCATGCCAAAAACTAAGGAAATCACTGTAGACTTGAAGAATTGTCGATGCTTAGGAAGCAGGAGAAGGATATACAAAGTTATAACAGCATTTCCAAGCGTCAAGAACTCAAATGAGAAGCGTCACCGAGAAATTCAAGGAGAGCCACACTGTGCAGAACAAGCCTGGCAGAGGTAGGAAGCCAAAGATTTCAATGACCCTGGAAAGAAAAACCAGTTAGAGACCTGTCTAAAGAACCCATAAATGCTGCCAAGACACTAGTGAATGACTTAGTTAAGTCTGAAATTGTAGTCTCAAAGAAGATTACATGAATTCATGTAATCTTACCATATGTCTCCCCTTGACCAAAGCTGAGCGTGGATTGATGCTGTCTTTACAGGTTTGGTTTTGATCAGTTAGGAAATTTCACACGGGGTCAGCTGATTTTTTCGTCTTACTCAGTGTACGGCGACAGGAAAAGTTCACTAGGTCCTCCAGCGTCGAGGTGAACCAGCTGAATATAAGCCACTCAAGTTGACGACAAGTGCATTGAAAAGTAAAAGCTGCTGGCCTTTACCTTTTCTTTGTCAAAGCGCCTGTTTGGCCAGTAGTTAGTAAAGTAATATTTTCAGCGTTGTCCACAGTCTCATGACATGTTTAACAGGAAGCACAGCACGCTGGTTAAGCTCATGGCAATCTGTTACTAACAGCTAAAATGAAAGCTTGTCTGTATGTAGTCTAACTGGTTAGTTTGTCACTAATCTCCAAATTTTGCAAATTGCTATAAACTTCACTCTCTTAAACCAGTAACAGTCTGAGCTGGACTGATAGGGGTCTGTATGGATAAAGATAAAATCCTAATGATACCCATCCCTACAGCTGGTTAGTGGCTTCGCCCTGACTTTAGGCAGATGAGATATTCACTGTTCAAATAACTTCATTATAAGCCTTGTTTAAGCATAAATGATTTATATATGCACCCAATAACAGAACTTAAAAAAATGCTTTTGCTCAAAGCTCAAAGCTTGTAAACTCAAGTTAAAACTGAGTTTTATCTCCTTTTGGGAGGGGGTATTTCTCTGTGTGTTTGTGTGTGTGTGTGTGTGGGTGTGTTTGTGTTTGTGTTTGAGGGGGAGGGGAAGAGGAGTTGATTGAGTCTGTGAGAAGCTGCCACAGAGAGGTTACAGTCAGGAGAGCCAAGAGCTGTCACAGATGATGAGCTCTGAAAAATATTATCACAGAAAATAATTAGCGTAAAAGCTTTTATTTAAAATTTTAACATCTGGGAAGTGTGAACTGTTACGCCAGCGTGTGCCCTGCGACCTGCGTTGACCCCGCGGTTGCCGGGGTCCCGCGGTCGCCGCTCCCCCGACGGGCGCCGGGTGCGAGGGCCCGTTCAACGCTGCTCGCAGCTTTAATTAGGGCCCGAGCAACGAGTTGCGTGGGCCCACGGGGCCATGCAACGAGTTGCAAGGACCCTCTTGTTTCGGTCTGTTTATTATTATTATTATTATTATTATTATTATTATTATTATTTTTTTCTTCTTTTTCCGCCTCTTAGATCGGCTTTTTGAGGGCCTTAACATGCGTGAAAACTTACCAAAATTTGCAGACGCGTCAGGCACGGCGAAAATTTAATAATTTAGGGGTCTTGAGCATGGGCGTGGTAAAATGCCCTCGGTAGCGCCACCTACATTTTTAAACGGAACAGCCCTCAAGCCCGTTGCGCCTAAAAATCTGAAAATCTGCACACATATGTAACATCCCATGACGCACCAAAAAGTCTCTTGGAGCCATATTCTAAACCCAACAGAAAGTATTTTTATTTTGACCGGAAGGTGAAAAAATTGTGTGTTTTTGGCCATTTCCAGGGGTCGCTTGAACGCGAACTAGTCCTAGACGCATTATCCGATTGACTTCAAAACTTAATAGTATGTTCTTAAGACATAGACGATGTTAAATTGCGGCAGATTTTGAGTTTTTGTTGAAGGGCGTGGAAGTTATGGCCCCTCAAAGTTCGATTACTCGCCACGAAACAGGAAGTTGCTTTATTTTTGCTATATTTCGGCCATACTTTGTCCAAACTGCATCAAACTTTACAGGATTGTTAATGGTACCTATCTGCACACATCCATATGTCAATATTCATACAATTGTTGTAGCGCCACCTATTTATAGCAGGAAATGACATATTTTATAGTGTGATGTCCAGTTTCTAGACGGGTGACCAGATTCACTTCAAATGTTGTCAGCCCCTCCTTGACAATTTTTGGAAGACTGGCTCCGAAAATTGTGAGTTTGGGTCGAAGCGTGTGCCGGTTCTGGCCCGTCAAAGTTCGGAAACCCAACTTCCTGTTTGAAACCTCAGATTTTGGGGTAACTTCCTGTTGCGACTCTCTACTTTATCCTACAGATGGAGCCATTGTATTACTCTTTGATGGGTTTTTGGAAGGGGGTCTCTGTGTGTGTGTGTCTGTGTGTGTGTGTTTGAGGGGGGAGGGGAAGAGGAGTTGATTGAGTCTGTGAGAAGCTGCCACAGGGAGGTTACAGTCAAGAGAGCCATGAGCTGTCACAGATGATGAGTTCTGAAAAATATTATCACAGAAAATAATTAGCATAAAAGCTTTTATTTTAAATTTGTTGCAACAAATTCAGGTTTCTTACAGCATTTTCCTTATTGAAAACTAAATTCTACCTGAAATGTATCAATAAAAATCTTCTTTTGCAGTTAATGTCACCAGTTTATAGTTTAGTTTTAATAGCATTCCCTGTCACTGATGTGCCTTTAATTATCGGTTCTATCAGGGATCATTTATGTGTTTATCTTACGGGGGTGAGCCACCTCACAGGTTGGTTATATTACCTGTTGACCTCAGCTCAGTGAGCTAAGACAATGTTTAATGCAGTGTTTTTTCTGATATGAAAATGGATATTATTCAGCACATCTAACCTCAGCAGGCCCCTCTTCAGAAACTCATATCTGCAGATGTCAAAGCTGGCTCAAAAATTAAACTGGCTTCAAATTAATTTTAAGGAATTGTAGGTTATTTTGAATTCATGTAATCTTTCTCCATCACCCTTTCTGTTTCTTTCCATCTCTCTACTCATCTTCTCCCATATGTCTCCCCTTGACCAAAGCTGAGCGTGGATTGATGCTGTCTTTACAGTTTGGTTTTGATCAGTTAGGAAATTTCACACGGGGTCAGCTGATTTTTTCGTGTTACTCAGTGTACGGCGACAGGAAAAGTGCACTAGGTCCACGGGCGTCGAGGTGAACCAGCTGAATATAAGCCACTCAAGTTGACGACAAGTGCATTGAAAAGTAAAAGCTGCTGGCCTTTACCTTTTCTTTGTCAAAGCGCCTGTTCGGCAAGTAGTTAGTAAAGTAATATTTTCAGCCTTGTCCACAGTCTCATAACATGTTTAACAGGAAGCACAGCACGCTGGTTAAGCTCATGGCAAACTGTTACTAACAGCTAAAATGAAAGCTTGTCTGTATGTAGTCTAACTGGTTAGTTTGTCACTAATCTCCAAATTTTGCAAATTGCTATAAACTTCACTCTCTTAAACCAGTAACAGTCTGAGCTGGACTGATAGGGGTCTGTATGGATAAAGATAAAATCCTAATGATACCCATCCTACAGCTGGTTAGTGGCTTCGCCCTGACTTTAGGCAGATGAGATATTCACTGTTCAAATAACTTCATTATAAGCCTTGTTTAAGCATAAATGATTTATATATGCACCCAATAACAGAACTTAAAAAAATGCTTTTGCTCAAAGCTCAAAGCTTTTAAACTCAAGTTAAAACTGAGTTTTATCTCCTTTTGGGAGGGGGTATCTGTGTGTGTGTGTGTGTGTGTGTGTGTTTGTGTTTGTGTTTGAGGGGGGAGGGGAAGAGGAGTTGATTGAGTCTGTGAGAAGCTGCCACAGGGAGGTTACAGTCAAGAGAGCCAAGAGCTGTCACAGATGATGAGCTCTGAAAAATATTATCACAGAAAATAATTAGCGTAAAAGCTTTTATTTAAAATTTTTACATCTCGGAAGTGTGAACTGTTACGCCAGCGTGTGCCCTGCGACCTGCGTTGACCCCGCGGTTGCCGGGGTCCCGCGGTCGCCGCTCCCCCGACGGGCGCCGGGTGCGAGGGCCCGTTCAACGCTGCTCGCAGCTTTAATTATTTTTTTTCTTCTTTTTCCGCCTCTTAGATCGGCTTTTTGAGGGCCTTAACATGCGTGAAAACTTACCAAAATTTGCAGACGCGTCAGGCACGGCGAAAAATTTAATAATTTAGGGGTCTTGAGCATGGGCGTGGTAAAATGCCCTCGGTAGCGCCACCTACATTTTTAAACGGAACAGCCCCTCAAGCCCGTTGCGCCTAAAAATCTGAAAATCTGCACACATATGTAACATCCCATGACGCACCAAAAAGTCTCTTGGAGCCATATTCTAAACCCAACAGAAAGTATTTTTATTTTGACCGGAAGGTGAAAAAATTGTGTGTTTTTGGCCATTTCCAGGGGTCGCTTGAACGCGAACTAGTCCTAGACGCATTATCCCATTGACTTCAAAACTTAATAGTATGTTCTTAAGACATAGACGATGTTAAATTGCGGCAGATTTTGAGTTTTTGTTGAAGGGCGTGGAAGTTATGGCCCCTCAAAGTTCGATTACTCGCCACGAAACAGGAAGTTGCTTTATTTTTGCTATATTTCGGCCATACTTTGTCCAAACTGCATCAAACTTTACAGGATTGTTAATGGTACCTATCTGCACACATCCATATGTCAATATTCATACAATTGTTGTAGCGCCACCTATTTATAGCAGGAAATGACATATTTTATAGTGTGATGTCCAGTTTCTAGACGGGTGACCAGATTGACTTCAAATGTTGTCAGCCCCTCCTTGACAATTTTTGGAAGACTGGCTCCGAAAATTGTGAGTTTGGGTCGAAGCGTGTGCCGGTTCTGGCCCGTCAAAGTTCGGAAACCCAACTTCCTGTTTGAAACCTCAGATTTTGGGGTAACTTCCTGTTGCGACTCTCTACTTTATCCTACAGATGGAGCCATTGTATTACTCTTTGATGGGTTTTTGGAAGGGGGTCTCTGTGTGTGTGTGTCTGTGTGTGTGTGTTTGAGGGGGGAGGGGAAGAGGAGTTGATTGAGTCTGTGAGAAGCTGCCACAGGGAGGTTACAGTCAAGAGAGCCATGAGCTGTCACAGATGATGAGTTCTGAAAAATATTATCACAGAAAATAATTAGCATAAAAGCTTTTATTTTAAATTTGTTGCAACAAATTCAGGTTTCTTACAGCATTTTCCTTATTGAAAACTAAATTCTACCTGAAATGTATCAATAAAAATCTTCTTTTGCAGTTAATGTCACCAGTTTATAGTTTAGTTTTAATAGCATTCCCTGTCACTGATGTGCCTTTAATTATCGGTTCTATCAGGGATCATTTATGTGTTTATCTTACGGGGGTGAGCCACCTCACAGGTTGGTTATATTACCTGTTGACCTCAGCTCAGTGAGCTAAGACAATGTTTAATGCAGTGTTTTTTCTGATATGAAAATGGATATTATTCAGCACATCTAACCTCAGCAGGCCCCTCTTCAGAAACTCATATCTGCAGATGTCAAAGCTGGCTCAAAAAATTAAACTGGCTTCAAATTAATTTTAAGGAATTGTAGGTTATTTTGAATTCATGTAATCTTTCTCCATCACCCTTTCTGTTTCTTTCCATCTCTCTACTCATCTTCTCCCATATGTCTCCCCTTGACCAAAGCTGAGCGTGGATTGATGCTGTCTTTACAGTTTGGTTTTGATCAGTTAGGAAATTTCACACGGGGTCAGCTGATTTTTTCGTGTTACTCAGTGTACGGCGACAGGAAAAGTGCACTAGGTCCACGGGCGTCGAGGTGAACCAGCTGAATATAAGCCACTCAAGTTGACGACAAGTGCATTGAAAAGTAAAAGCTGCTGGCCTTTACCTTTTCTTTGTCAAAGCGCCTGTTCGGCAAGTAGTTAGTAAAGTAATATTTTCAGCCTTGTCCACAGTCTCATAACATGTTTAACAGGAAGCACAGCACGCTGGTTAAGCTCATGGCAAACTGTTACTAACAGCTAAAATGAAAGCTTGTCTGTATATAGTCTAACTGGTTAGTTTGTCACTAATCTCCAAATTTTGCAAATTGCTATAAACTTCACTCTCTTAAACCAGTAACAGTCTGAGCTGGACTGATAGGGGTCTGTATGGATAAAGATAAAATCCTAATGATACCCATCCCTACAGCTGGTTAGTGGCTTCGCCCTGACTTTAGGCAGATGAGATATTCACTGTTCAAATAACTTCATTATAAGCCTTGTTTAAGCATAAATGATTTATATATGCACCCAATAACAGAACTTAAAAAAATGCTTTTGCTCAAAGCTCAAAGCTTTTAAACTCAAGTTAAAACTGAGTTTTATCTCCTTTTGGGAGGGGGTATCTGTGTGTGTGTGTGTGTGTGTGTGTGTGTGTGTGTTTGTGTTTGTGTTTGAGGGGGGAGGGGAAGAGGAGTTGATTGAGTCTGTGAGAAGCTGCCACAGGGAGGTTACAGTCAAGAGAGCCAAGAGCTGTCACAGATGATGAGCTCTGAAAAATATTATCACAGAAAATAATTAGCGTAAAAGCTTTTATTTTAAATTTTTACATCTCGGAAGTGTGAACTGTTACGCCAGCGTGTGCCCTGCGACCTGCGTTGACCCCGCGGTTGCCGGGGTCCCGCGGTCGCCGCTCCCCGACGGGCGCCGGGTGCGAGGGCCCGTTCAACGCTGCTCGCAGCTTTAATTTTGGTTTTGATTCCACATAGCTCTCTATTTTGGTCCCAGCTGATTCTATTGCAGACTGCTCCAATTAACTCTTCTGGTTTCTGACCTTTTGATTTGAACTTGTTTTTGTTTTGCACTGTGTTTTCATTTGGTTTCAGCAGGAGTGGCAGTTTACTTGCTGTGGTTTCCCACTGCTGCTGAATGAATATAGTTAAAACCCATCAGCGCTACATTTAAAGATTCAATGAAGTAGAACAAAATCCTGGCAAGACTGTGAGTTCTGGGAGCTGAAAGTTGGAAAGAAACCAGAGACCAGCAGTTTATTTGATGAGTCTCTCACTACCATTCTTTTTTTTCTGCCAAACAAATGTGTATCCAAGATATGACATGATCTAACCTTTTGTGAAAATTGCTTGATTATGTTTGCTCTGGTTTATTTTGTATTGTATTTGTTTTTACTGGATTGTTTACAGTTCATACACAGTCTACTTGGTGGGCAAAACTAGTGAGCTAAGGAAGCAAATCATTAAACTTTGTTTCTCTGTTTGAAAGGGAACCAGAACCTATTGTTCATCTGACATCAATTTCAGCAACAGTTTATTACAAAATATTGTTTTACTGTTTGTTTCCTAACCTCCACTATGAATGTAGGCACCTCTGCTCCTCGCAGTTGTTACATCCACAGAGGATGTTATGTTTTCGGTCCCATATATATGTTATTTTGATATTTAGATTATTTAAATATTTGAAAAACATGTTAACAGATCTCAATTAAGTCCAGTGAAAACTTGCCAAAGGACAGGAGACTACTTTTTTGGTGTGATACATGATTTCTGAACATTTAGAGAGGACATTTTCATAAACCTGAACTATGGCACTTTCTTCATGAAAAACATTTTGGCAATCATTATGTATATTTTGGTACAGATAGAAAAAACTAATTTAATAATTTAAATAAATATTGAATATTATCCAGTATTTTTTTATTTCTCCTTACCTCAAGCAATTCATCTTAAGCTCATACAAATATGTTTAAACATCAGTAATACCATCAAAACAGTCGAGTTGAGGAATTATTACTTGAAAAACTGAAAACTTCTTATTTAATAATCACATTAAAAATTACTGCAGCGTTCATTCACCGTAGTTCAGGTTTAGGTCTTTCTTCTCCTTTTCTGTCGCAGAGCAAACAGCCAGAAAACATCATCATCAGTCTTCCGTCAGGAGCTGCCTGCAAATTCAGGCATTGATTAGAACAAGGCATTAAATGCTCAACAATATATCACCATTTGACTTTACATCATAAATCTCCTCAAGCTTAAACTTACTAGCTGTGGGACTGCTTTTCATTCATCACACATCAGATGAAACAGCAGGAGGAAGACGCGTCTCCCGCAGAGCCCCCTCCCTCCTGAATGAGCTTTATGCCAATACCTGTTGGGGGTCAAGACTGAAGACCAGTTTGTTTAAGTCAACTTAAATAGAGTCAGTCCCACCTTACTGGTCATTTTTCCCCCTGCTGTTCCACAGAATTAGACTTTGACTCACTGCTGCTGTAGGCAGAAATACTTTGTCACTCAAGAGGATATTGCATTAACTTGCATTCACTCCTTGTACATTTCTCCCATAACCACGCCTAACCATAACATGTAACACAGATATACTACTAAAATGTGATGTTTTACCTAATGAGGACCAGCTTTTTGTCCTGAATGGAAGCTTAACGTGACTGTGCAAACACATTTTCTTCCTTTCAATATGATTACTATAATAAAAGCACACACAGATAAATAATTTCTGTCTAATTTTTAAAAGGAACATATCATTTTATTACTACTTGGCTTTTATTTTCATAGCTGAAGCCGTCAGTTCTATCTCTTATGAAAACATTGTACTCACTCAGGTCTAGTCAATATCTAATCTAGGGCTTTCAATCATATTACAGTCTTTTTCAGCAGATCTTCCTCGGTCTTAACCTGAATTGACTTCACATTGACCACAGGCTGAATTAAAAACTGTAATTCAGATAAAAACCTGTGTTATATGTGAGTGCACATTGTTAGTGTGTTCTGTATTGTGGTGAAGGAGAGCCTTGATTTCTCAAATAAGGGGTTCCCAGCCCTTTCAGGTTAGCATCAGTGGTTTTAAAACTCAGCAACTAAATGAGAAGTGCAACCTTTTCTTCTCCGACACCCAGAGCAATTTGTGGAAAAAAATAGTCCCACTCCTGCCATGTAGGGACCATTTATTGGCCCAAAACCTATTTTGTTTACTGAGCCATGGTATAAGGACCCTTTTAGCAGAGAATAGAAAAAACAGACAGGACCTTGGACTGTGGGAGCACAATGCTGGCTGCAAACCAAGAATGAAGGCTTCACTAGATGTCACTTTTTATTGCTTACCCTGTCTACTTTGTTCATCAGAAGAGCATGCTCTTCAAAGCCTTTCAGTTTTCAACCAGGCTTGCACAAACTTCATCCATTTGACTTATATTTAAGTGCAAACAGATAACATCTGCAGGTATAAATCCACCAGTAAAGAGGGGAAAAACTCAAGTGGCCTTGCGGTGAGGATGCAGACACAGACAGGAAATTGTCTTCACAGTGAGGTGCATTAAAAAATCCATAATGACTTTCTCTGAATGCTGACATTTCATTATTCAGGATATATAAAAAATATATGAGAAAAGCTGGGGACACTTTCTCTTTTTATGAATCATTCATAAGAGATGCCATGTTTGCCTGCTCCATTTTATCCTCACATGATGAGATAATCAATGCTCATCATTCTTTTTGATCAATATTCAGTTATTTATTTATGTTGCAATTTGTGCATGATGGAGGGCGACAATAAGCTTTTTAATTATTAAAAAAAAAAAAAAACAGTTTTGGGTCTGTGCAATGCTGACCATAACCATCATGTTTCATGGTTTCATTGTCATGTGACCTGACCCAGTTCCAGACAACCACAATAACATGTGGTTAAAAGCTCCATAAACCTAGTGATTGGATATTTGAGTGAAGATGATTATAACACATACAAAATCATACAAAATCAAACAAATTCATCTTCATAAAAAAATTTACATGCATAACGACTGAAATTGGCATTTTATTTAGATGCCAATTGGTGATACCACAAGCTGTTCTATATGGCTGTTTAGGTTGGAGGACTTGTTGTGATTAATATATGTCAGGAAACAGCAAATGAACCAAACATGATAAAACACAACACACAACAGAAAGAAGAGGAAGCAGCAGGCTTTGCTTTTTGAGCAGAATGTTGACAGGAAATCAGGAACTATACGTGTCGCCAGTCGAAGCTATAGTTTATTCTAATTTCTGGCACCTGCTGCCTTGTTTTGTTTACACACCATGTTCAATCATATAAAGCATGCAGCTTCTGACCTCGTTCACACAGTGTGTGCTTTTGTTCCTCGTTCAGTTTAACTTGCTGTCTAGTTTATGTAAAGAAATAGGAAAACAAATGTCTAAATCTTCAGAAGAAAAAACACTGAGTGGCCTTGGAGGGAAAGCAAAGCAAACAAATGCTTTTTTAATATAAATGCTGCAGTGAAGTTAACTGCTGTGTTCATTAAAGGACCATACGTTACAATACATGACTGACTGACTTTCAGCCATGACAAATCTTAAAGAGACCATTAGAGACTATTATTATTATCATTATCATTATTATTACAAACTTTCTTTTTTCACTTTGAAATTAAACATTCCATCTTATTTCATTATAATCGTGAGTGATTTTCCTTAAAGGTACAACAATCAATACTGTTTACATTTACAATGATTTAAATTAGTACTGTGAAACAGGTCACATATTTAGCATACTTATGTGCTGAAGAATGTGGAAGAGACCTCTTGGAAGCTTTGGAGCTTGTCGAATTCATTCATGTGCCAAAGTCAGGCAGTAGACTCACTGCTTGTTTGCCAATGGATATTATTCCTGATTCCTGCAGACTTTGAAGAGACTGGCTGCTACAGTTTAGTTGAGTTATACAACTTTTAGTGGCTGTGGCTGTGTTAGAAATTGTTTTGTATTTTTATTTAAATGTACAAGTCATATATACAAGCTTTATTTACTGTAGAATATATATATATATATATATATATATATATATATATATATATATATATATATATATATGTGTGTGTGTGTGTGTGTGTGTATATATATATATATATATATATATATATATATATATATATATATATATATGGCATTAACACAATTGTAAAAACACTTTGATTTTCATAAGTTATCAGCTTTATATACCCTGTAGATTAATGTTTTGGCAAGACACTACAGCATATTATTTTATTCTGCTCAATATACCAGCACATCATGCACACCCTTGTGGTGCGCAACAGCCTGCTGTAGAGGTCCTCTGCTGCTTCACAGCCAAATGAATTAGACAGTAAGATAAAGTGAAATAGAATAGCTGGTCAGACAGAAAGTCTGCAGAATACCAGCTTGTACCACTGCATTCCAGTACAGTATAATGCAAAAGAACTTAGTTCACCACTGTAACATGATAATGACCCAATACAGAATACAAAACAGTCTAACATCCCTGAAATATGTTTTGATACACCTCAGGGTGTTTCCAACCCCTTGAAAAGTGAACCATGACTAGCACAGAAGAAAGTATTGATTGACACATTCAGAAACACTCCACACGTATTTACCAAAGCCACATGACCTCAGTGTACCAGAACACAGATAGACTTAAATAAGGACAGTGTGTTGCTAAAACCCGCGTACTCTCAGGTCAGGATGACACACGGCTGAGAACAAGTAATATAGAGCACATAACAGCAAACAAGGCAAAGCCCTCTTTCTGTGTTTTGACTGAGCAGGAAAAACACACTGATAATAACACTATGGAACAGAACAGCTATTATAGCCCATTCCTGCTTTCTGCTCTGCTTAGCACTACATGATTTGACAAATATTCCATGATTTTAGACACTAGAGATGCTAAATGTGCTGGGTTTGTGCTCTCTTGAGAACAGGAAGGACCAGAACAGAAGAGAGCAAAATTTGGCTTCCAGGAAAAGCCCATCGCCATTCCAGGAAACTTTGCCTGGAGCGTGGAAATGCAGAAGCCTGCGAAAGCTGCCCTGCAGCGCTGCTCTCCAAATGCCAGCTAGTAATGTGCCACCTGTTTAAAGCTGCAGATTCAACATCCACAAGCAGAGCACCATGCTTCCCTGCTCCAGCCAAAGCCTTTATCCACAGGAAACCACTAGCTTAGCAGAAAAGCCTGGCCATAGAGGACTGAGGCCTCACACACAGCAGAAGCAGATTACACTTCTTCTCTTCTTCTTCTGCGTGTGTCTCCTAAAAGGCAGTATTTTATTTATTTAGTTATTTCACTCCCACTCTTCGATTATGTGGCAACCAGCTGTGCGCAAACCAGTGCACAGCTGGTTGGTTGAGGCTTAAGGAATTACCCACGTCACCTTGCCAGGTGGAGTCCTCTATCTCTATTATCTCATCAAATATGTGCTGTTTTTGTGTTTTGCTCCATCACACACATGAGATGAGAATCAAAAACTGAATACCTTTCAAACTATTGAAGTGCGATTTCCCCACCCTGCTCCCCTCTTCTCCACTCCTCCCTCCCTTGTTACTCTCTTGTCTCTGCCAAATTCAAATATGGATTATTCCACTATTCCACTGTAGTAGAATATTGAATAAAAAATACTATCACAGAGGTTACTGCATCTTCTCCATTCTCCTCTCACTCTAATCTCTTTCCCTCATTTGTCCCTGCATTCCCTCATCTCTACTTTCATCTCCACTCCTCTCTTCCTCCTCCTTTGCCTCCTTCCTCTCCACCTCTTTTTTCAGCAGGATGACTATTGGCAAATCGAGCGAGGCAGGATTAATTGCAATTCAATGTCTATTACTACCGGTGCTGCTTAGTTCAAGACAGCACTGTAGGTGAGGAAGAGAGAGATAGAGGGAAAGGGAGAGAAAAGGAGGTGTGTGTGGGGGGGGTACATTAGGTAAAATGATAGAATGAGAATGGGAATTTGGGATGGGTGACAGAGGTGAGGGAGGGAAACGAGAGGAGAGGAGTCAGTATAGAGGAGAGAGAGAGAGAAAGGATACTATGACGAGTACAAAAAACAGACTGCACCCTGCTGTCAGCCAGGATGTCCAGACTGTCTGTGCCCCTGACATTTCCCCCTTGCCTCAGCACAATCTCAGGCCTCCTGCTGAACAACTCCCCCACCTTCCCATCACACACACACATACAAATAAACACATTCCCACAACAGCATGAGGAGAGTTACACACCAAGGATGAAACATCCAAACATCCAAGACCTCTACAGTCAGATCAAGACAAGCCATCATCTGCTTATAAAACCTAAACTACCTGAAGTGGTTGTGTGTATAGATAAGGCACTAAAATCAAATATGAGACTGAACAAAAACGCAGATCTAAATATTCACACTGTGCAATGTTACAAAATCAAAAATAATTACAACCTAAATAATACCTAAATGTTCAACCTCTTGGTACTAATAACAGTAAAGACATTTAATTTTATCATCCACCCTCAGTAATCTTCCTATAAGGCACTAAATTCAGGAGCCCTGAAGTTAAATGCAGCCAGAAATCATGTGATAATAGCTGCATCTTGAGTTTTGCGAGCACCTCCTGGCATTCGCAGCCGACGCTGTGACAGATTCTCCTCTGCTTGCAATCGAGGAAAGAGCCTGCAGGTTGCGACGTCACCTGGCGCTATCAGGAGCAAAATGTTCACACCACAGAGCACCGCTGAGTAATGACTGCTACCCAGAGAGTAACCCCCCACCACTGAACTCCCCTTAAGATTAATGTGGGCGTAAACTGCACCCAAAGCAATAAGAAAATAGGGAAACTGTTGGAAACAGAAAACAAAATTGACCAGTCCTGTGGAAGAGGCCTGCAGAGCCTATTGCTGCGTCTTTTAGAGCTGTAGAAATAGAATGTGACTCATAAAAAAGTAGAATATTTGTTACTCCTCCTCATATTAATACATAAATGTAACTGACAAGGCATCTACTGCTGGCCAGATTGACCAGGCGGCTTTGGCTTGCTGCACTACCTCTGGTAGTTGTGGGTGAGAAAAATAGATCAGAAAACAACTGAGAGCACAGCCTGAAAGCAGAAGGAAATGTTGGCACCATGCAGCCAGCAGTGAGAGGAAAGGCCGCAAACCACTGAGTCAACAAAAAACACATCAACAAATATTGTTTAAAATAAAAATAAAAAACTCAATCGAGTGGTGGAAGATGGACTGAGTACACAGGGGGAAACAGCTCCTTCCTTTGAGGGCCACTGCAGAGCAGAGATGCCAACCTGTGAGTAAGCAAAACAGTTTGATAATGAATGAACCTGTGAGTATGTGACTTCCTGTATTCTTGAGATGCTTTGCCGTTTTAATATTGGAAAATGTTCCTGCTGTACAACTATATTTTATTACTGTATGTCAACTGTGACAGACACAGAGGAACTTGCAGAACGTAGTATAATACAGTCTCAGATCCATTAGTAACACAATTCAAGGATAAAAGTCCCCAAATGTGAAACTACTCCACCAACAGTTTCCTTTGTTAGGGGATACAGGAAGTCACTTGTTCATTCATTCGCTCACTTGTCATACAGTACAACATGTTTCTCTGTCGCAGCTGGAAATACTGTAGAACTGTGGGACATTTTTAGAATTACTGATGGAGTATGGCTTTTTTAATCCTCTAATGCAAAGCATGTTGATGATTCACAAACTATTCCTTTAAGTAGCTAATGTGGGAAATGGTACAATCTGATTTAAAATTATATTAGATACAAGTTCTGGTAACACTAACACAGTGCTGTTCATAAAGTATTACAAAGAGTGCTTTTTTCTGCACTGTTAATGGCATTCTAATGAGCTCATATTCCTGTATCCATGTGCAATATGAACCTGTGTATTGATGTCAGTAACTGTATTATCATTAACCAAATAGGGTGGTTTTAATGTGTCAGTATATTGTTATTGATAACGTTTGCTCTTAATTGATTATTCATCCGCAGCTGGTTCATGATGCACAACATTACATAAAGAGGCATTGCTTGGAAAGCATTGGTTTCTTTCTCCTTGAGGGAACAGTTTAAAATTGACTGAATTGACAGAAAAGACATAAGTGATAACCAGGAGAAGGGGGTGAAAACTGTGGAGAGTAGAGAGGGGGATGGAGGAGGTAGAGAAAGAAAAGCACAGAAAGAGAAATCAAGAAACAGAGAAAGAGGTGGGAATGCTGAGGAAAGGAGAAGGGATATGTGGCAGGTGGAAAAAGAAAGGGAGACAGATTGAAAGACAGTGAGAGAAAGAGCAAGTTGAGGGGTAGCGAGAGATCGGGAAATAAAGGTATAGTGGAGGCATTGCAGGCACGGCTGCCCAGGTCTGCGGTTTGTTAAATAGCTTTTTGATGGAATTGGTAAAGCAGTGAAGCCTGTGACACTGTTAGCTGGCACACCACAGAGAGGAAGAGAGAAAGGGGAGAGAGCAATGAAGAGGTCAACACCAAGAAAGAAAGAAAGAAAGAAAGAAAGAAAAAGAACAATAGATGCAGGTAGGTAGGGAATAAAAAAAGAGGAAGATGGATGGAATGAAAGTGAAGGAGAAAAAGACTAAAATGTTTATTTTGTTTATTTTAATGTGGAGCCATTCTGCCCTCAAGAGGTGATAAATGTAACTGCAGCTCTGCTACAGCTGAACAACGCTGTTCAGTGTCTGTGTGTGTGCTTATTGGGCTGACAATAATAAGCTGATTGCCAATGGTTGTTAATGTCACTGAGCACTGGTTTGGGATTTGGGGTAGGCTATCCAGGTTCAGGTCCAGGTTCAGGTTTGTTGTCATCTTCACAGATATGCATTACTTAAATACAAAGAAATGAAATGTTTCTTGTGGACCACGGTGCAACATAGGATACGTTTTAAGCTCTGAAAATCTCTAACCCTGAATATGACAAAAGATACACATATAGTCCATTAATAGATTTCTGAAATACAGGTCATGCAGCAAATCCTGTACCCATCCTACAACCACATTCATTTGAATATTTTGAGTTTGATGCACCTCACAGATGCTCTCTCATAATTTCTTTTCAGTAGCTGTATTGTTCTACATACAAATCTGTCAGGAGACAAACAAGGTGCAACATTTTCTCTCTCCACTACCTCTCGGTTTATTGAATAAAACATGATGTTTACGTCACAGGCCTTCATCAGAGGAACGTAGACAGAAATTCAATTAGGTGATGAGAATAAATGTCAGCTGATAACTGCTTTCTGATACGTCTTTTTGCAAAAGCTTTCCTCCTGTTGTTATAGTACTGCTACTACTACTACTGTTATTAATACTGCTATTATAGTGTAGTATGATCAGCCACAACACTAAAACTCCCCTCATGCTGCCAAAACAGCTCTGACCTGTTGTTCCTGTGGGTTGTGGGGTGGGGCCTCCAAGGATCTGGCTTGTGCCGTGGGCTCTTTGTCAGCAGTTTTTGTGGTGTCATGGGCACATTGTCATACAGGGGAGACTGCTGCCATCAGGGAGAGCTGTTGCCATAGATGAATGCCTGGCCCCAAGGTTTCCCAGCAGAACATTGCATTGTGACGATATTCACTTCAACTGTCACTGGTTTTAATGTTGTGGCTGATCAGTGTACCGTAAATGCACTGTTATCCTAAGCTTAACAGAAAAGAAAACAGCATCATCTACATAAAATCAAACTTTACCAACAGAAAATACAATTGAATTAAATGAGACACTGCAGTTGTAGACACACTAGTAAAACTATATGTGATTTCTGGGAAGTGCTATAGGAAAATACCAGCAGTATGACTGCCAAGAGCCACAGATGTTACCAAGTTCTGATTTCACAGATTATCCTAGATGTACAGAGACCTTTGCAGCCATCATTGTTTTTGTGAGCACACAGAACATGCCACAGGGATGTACAGAGGATGTGTAAGCATAATTTACTGTCACATTCTGCCTTTACAGTTTTCCCCCATGGCACCCAGTGATTTTGAAACCTAATTTGTTTTATATGAGCTGTCAATCATGCTGACAACGAGAGACATTCAGACATAGTAATACATAAAGAAAGTCCCTTCAAGAAAACACTTGACATGAATTTGTTGGGTTCAATCAGTTCTTAAAAAAAATACTGTCTAAGCTATCATTCATACAAAGAAGTGAAAGGAGCTGAATTTGTTTGTAAATTTGAAAGGAATTTGTTAAAAGCTTGAAAAATAGTCATGAATCTAATTATCAATCTGTGTTAATGCAGAAAATTGGGGTGAACTTTGTTAAATGTCTTCTCAGCTTGTTTCTGATGTTTTACAGGGGAGTGGATAAAATATTTGACAGCTGTTTTCTGAATAGATTTTCAGCTTTGTAAAGGGACCCTGAATGCAGCACCACTCTTGTTAACTACTAGCTCTGTACCGCTGCTTACCCACCGTGATACACAGAAATACACCAACCCACCCTGACTCATATACACACACACACACACATTTAAAAGTTCATACATACATAAGCCTCTGCTCCAAAGGGTAAATTTTGATCTCACTCTAAAAATGCTCCTGACAAAATAACACATCACAGCATCAAAACACTATAAAGAAAGTCTATTTTTGTGATTTTTCCCATTCCCCCTACTTCTCTGTTCCAGATCGATTTGTTTCTTTGAAGACGGATTGTGAGAAGAAAACAGAACGGCTCAATCCATCATTCTGTCTGCCTGAGGCCCCGTGCCATAAACAATACATTACTGGTGGTATCTGAAAGCGCCTGTAGGAGCCTGGCACAGTTCAAAGCTATAACCACAAACAAACAGAATGGAACCACAGAAGTTATTTCAGATAATTCATACTGTTATCCGCCTCTGTGCACTCTTCCGCTGCTTCACACCACTTAGGATCACACTGAAGAAGCATTTAACACATGCATTTATCTGACACTCTTAATGCTGAACAAGAAGAGACTTAGTCAGCATTCGTGATTCACCGTACTGTCGAAACAAGCTGCTGTGCCTCTGCTCCATCACAGGAGGAACTAGAAAAGCCTGCAGAACAAAAAGGGGACAGATGAAGGGTGGAGGATTACGGCTTCATAGATTTTAACACTCTGATGTTAAGACAGAAAAACATGAGCAATCCAAGAAGTGGGATGTTTGATGTTTTTAAGACTTAAAGGATACTGTATGGAAATTAATGTTTGAAATGTTATCACAATGCTCTTAATCTCCATTCTTAGTTATTGCTTTTGTGTGTAGCTTTGGCTTATGATAAACCAATGAGGTATACATTGACCCGGATTTACCTCATCAGTGTATTTGAAGGACGAGGTTAGGAATATTCTATATTTTTATATTCTTTTAAAATGCTAGAACATTCTTAAACAGCTGGGCATTGTAGTTTTTAACTAATGTTTCCCAAACAGGAGTAAACCGTGCATTTGTTGGGGACTATTTCAAGCAGCGGATTAATCCACATTTGGTGCTGTAGTGAGTATTTGTTTCAGCAGGATGACATATGTGGGATTAAGTCAAAATAAACTACTATGTATGTGTTCAGGGTAATGAAGGCACATGTCACCTCGGGCTCAACATTCACACTCAGCAATCATTAGTAGGACCAGATCATTGATGGGTTGTAAAATATCACCAGACTTGTCCTTTAACAATAAATTAACCCCGCCCTACATTATAATTTCCATTCTGTGTAGTTCAATTCCTTAAGTTTACCATATCAAATAAAGGAGCCTGTAAAAAGCTCATGACCTCATTTTATATAAATCTGCATGAAATTGTGTTTTCATATGGGTTCCTACCACATTTTTAACTAGTTTTTGCAAACTTCTCCTAATTCTTCAATGAACAAAGATATAGTTCCTTTAAGAAACACCTGTTGAAACACTTTACTTTTTTACAGCACTCGATAGCACTCCAATCTCCCAGATGTCACCCCAAAGTTCACCCTTAATGTTTTGAAATTCAACTGTGAACTGAACTGTGACAAGTTTCAAAACCTCAACAGTAAGCTGGGAGAAATTAGGGGATTTAGGAGCACTGTTATGTGTAATACAATATAGAAGTTACAACAAACAGAGATGCACCTTTACGTGAGTCTTTTATGGATTTGTGGAATGTAACTTGAAACAACCAAGGGAGTAAACCATTAGCATTACCTGCTGACAGCTGGGCATGTAAAACATGATTATAAAGAAAACTGCTGATGAGAGTTAATGTTTTGTTTTACCAGCCCTTACATATCAGGTAGTAGTAGCCGTATAATTAATGTATTTTGCACATTTTCATACATACATACATAAATATTCATGTAGATAACAGACAAAATAGCAAGTTGAGTGCCAAAGACAATACATGACTGTTACTCCTAGTCACCTAACTAATAGCCCTTACTCATAGTTAAAGACTGTAAAGGTAAAGTTCTTTGGGAGAAAACAAGCTCACAAGCTTCTAATATTTCAAACCAAGAAAACTTTGTGCAGAGTGAAAGCCTGACTCAAGGACAGATGTGTAAACACAGAAATCAATTCCAAATCTTTCTGATGCACAACAGAATTTAAAAAACAATGCATTTGAGAAATTTCTGCATTTGGCCTTCAGCAATGTTTTTTAAAACACCAGAGCTATGTCCTGAAACAAATAGTCCTATGACTCACTGAAAAAAACAATGAAACTTGTGAGTATGAGAGCTGTTCTCATGGAACAGCTGTCTGCCTGAAGCCCCCCTTTTTGGCATCATAAATACAAAGATGCTTCTACATCTCATGGGATTGCATGTACACCACTTTCAAGGACTTTTGTGTGTCACGTCTACGTATGTTACAGTTGTGACTCCATTTAGTTTTGTCATTTAATGCTATTTTGGTTGTGAGTTGGGTTAGGGGTTAGTCAGTAGAGAAATGATATGCAAAAAGCAAAAAAAATTGATGATACCAGGCTGTCTGCTCATGATGGAAACACAAAGTCATGTCAGATTAAACATGCTAATACGTCCTCCTTTAAACTCAGGTCCTACTGCTTTCCATAAACCCGGAACATCCAACACTAAATGTATTTAAATAATTTGCAGCATCATTATTTTTTACTGCATCCCATCCCATCACATTCTGACTGAAATTGGAAACTTGAGTATACTGCAGCCAACCCTCTCAGCTTCAGAATTCAGATTTACACTGAGTAACTATCAAAACTTCACAATGGATGTGACCGTTTACGGCATCACCGTCTCTCCACAGCATGTTACCAAACTAATGGCTTGCTGTTTTAAGTCAAGTCTGCGCTTGAGAAGAGAGCCATGCTGTCAGTTTCCTCAACAGTTAGTATTGATGAAAACAAAGGGATCTCTGGGTAAAGGCCAGGGATATGCGCCTATCCACGGGCTCATTAACCCCCATCTATCCTACCCTATTAGCTGTAATGGAAAAGGTCCCTGAAGGTGGCAGTCCTGTTACTCTCAAGCCCCAAAGACAAAAAGGCAACTATTTTCACACTCACACATACCACACACACATCCCTTGAGGGTTCCCTGGCCTGGTTAGCTGGCACAGACGGGAGGCTATTAGCGACTAGTGTTTTTAATGGAAACGGGGCTTAGTTGTATCAGAGATAGTCACTGAGTGTGACAATGCTGGTGCCTGCCATTCCCCCAGACAAACAAACAAAAAAAGATGTCTGCTTCTCTGTCACCAAGACAAAAAACACCCTGCTGCTTTCAAGGCCCTAACCAGAGAAATCTGCTATTTGTTCCCAGTACAAAACACCCACCATGTGTTTACCTTCAACTATCAGGCAGCATGGTTTCCAGAGGCAGAAATAGTTTGCAGTTTGTGTTTGTTTTTAACAAAGGCTTTCATCGCCAAAGTGCAGGAGCTGACAAGTTTAGACCGTCAAGAAGGAGACAAGACAGGGTTCCCAGAAATCACAGTACAAATACACACACAGTATATTCACTCACTTGTGCACACACACAGCAGTGCGCCTCCTTGGCATGACAAGCACCCCTCAACAATGGCTTGTCTTCTTTCTCTGTAACATACACAGCGCACTAACACTACACAAAGGATACACAGTGGTTTTTCATCATGCGCTCTCATGGTACGGTATACCACAGGCATGAAATTGTGAGGACAAGGATGGTGATTTTGTTTGCAG